>NW_009798281.1:286909-293729 GCF_000520075.1 Aphanomyces astaci
TGTTTGTTTATTTAATTATATAGCTTTGATTATGCTTATGGATATTGATTTATTAAATTTCTGGGGTCTTTGAAATGTTAGGTCTATTTCTGTCGTTCAACAATTTTGAAATGTTAGGGCTCGTCTGGATGCCACGAATTATGGCATAAAATGACCCATTTGTTCCATTTTTTCAGGAATATTGCATAATAGTCAATCTTCAACAATGCAAACGTCTGGATGCCAAATGTACCATCCAGATATTGAAAAAAAAGTTCAATAAAATCACCCTTTTATGGCACAAAAAAATGGACCTATTTTGACCATATTCTTGATGTGCAGACGGTACATCCCCGCCCTTTCTGAAATTGGCCTCCAGAGCAAGAATGGGCATTTGGAACGACGAGCTCGACCTCACCTGGTTGAAGGAGCTTGAATACCAGTGTTCAGTCCTGGGGAAGCGAGCGAGAAGTGGCTACAAGAAAGAAGCGTGGTCTGCAGCCCTCAAGACGCTCAACACACAGCACCAGCTCTCACTCACAACGTCGCAGCTGAAGTCAAGACATGACGTGATCAAGGGAGCATTTGCCGTCTTGTCCAAGATTGTCGATTCGAGCGGAATGGGGTGGGAAGCCGATACCTGCCGCGTTGAGTGTCAATCAACAACATGGGAAGAGTTCATGCAAGGCAAACCAAAGTCTTGGGGCAGCTGGAAGAACAAGCGATTTCCCCAGTTTTACCTCTGCGAAAGACTCTTCGGATCAACGCTTGCTCGAGGACGGAATGTTCTCGCATCCACAGCCGAAGAACCGCAAGCTTTTCTGGATGACGACGACGACGCACGCTCAGAACATGAGTTGTCGACTGGTGGCGACAGCGAGCTGCAATACGCGCCCGAAGGATGGCGTCGAAGCCCAAGTGATGAAGACGCTTCACAACGCCAAAGGGACGACTCAAGGGACGACGCAAGGGATGGTGCAAGGGATGATTCACTCGAAAATGCCACGCGAAGTCGCATTAGTGCCAATGACGAAGATTCTGTGCCGTCAAAGCGCCGTCGTTCAACAATGGCATCGCAGTTATCTCAAGACTTTCGTGCTATTGCCGACCAAAACGCCAAGGAGATGGAACTACTCGCACGTGCACTCGGCCCACCGGTACAAGCATCCAACGTACCGCATTGTGCAAGAGCAATTGAAGTGCTTCAGGCGGACTTTGAAGACATGCTCAGCGTTGATGAGTTGGTCAAGGCATTCGAAGTCATGGAGAATGAGACAAAAGCGCTTATGTTCCTCCACATGAATGGCCCTGTGCGTGAAGCTTGGATTCGACGCCAAATATCTCAGATTGATTAGTTTAATGACGTCTATGGTAATGCATTTTCAATTCAGCTTCGTCGCCGGCGTCGCTCATTGAGAAGGTTCTGGTAATTCACCCACATTGTACCAGCAATTGAGTCTCGCCACAATTTTGCTTCATCACTGTCGGCGTCTTCAACATGATCTGCGGGATCGTTTTGGTCTGACACCGCTTCCTGCTGTTGTTGACGCCGCAGGATGTCAGCATCTTGTTCAAAGCGATCCTGTCGCACACCCCATCGACGAATGAAGTTGTGCACGACACACAACGCCATCACCAAACTGACTTGAAACGAGTAGTCGTAGCGGACACCACAGCTCAAAACGGGAAATCGCATCTTCAGGATGCCAAAAATCCGTTCGATGCAGTTGCGGAGTTGGGCGTGGCGTAGGTTAAAAAGTTCTTCCTTGGTTTGGGGCTTCAATCTTCCTTGTCCGTACTCCTTCAAGTGGTACCGTGTTGATCGATACGGCGTGAGGCATTTCTTGGTCAGCGCAAATCCAGCGTCGAGAATATCAAACTTCGTTGGCGACAGTACTAGCCCTCGTAAGAGTGCATCGGTGTACACCCTTCCGTCACCAGCTGAACCTTCCCATCCGGCAAGGACATAGGTAAAGTGCATGTCGAAGTCGCATGCAGCAAGCACGTTCATTGTCACTCCTTTTCTTCCGTGGTATGGAGCGGATTCGCCTGCCTTGACCCACACCGGAACATGTGTCCCATCGATCGCCATTCGACAGTCGTCGAAGTATGGAGACAACTTACTGTTGGTAGCGATTTCAACTGGTGTTGGTCCGATGCTTGGTGGGAGGAAAATGTGACGTGGGGCAATGGCCAGCAAAGACGCAACAACCCGACGGAGATGTCTTGAAATGGTTTCACCAGAGTGCTGAAATCGCTGTTGCATGTTGGTGCTTGACGGCTTGTGTCCGACGAAGTAGAGAAACAAGCAAAGCTGTTCTTGGCAGGTCACAGCACGGGTGGCTTTGAGATCTCCGTTTCGCATGAGTTCTTCAAGTAGCGCGATGAACGATGGCCGCGGCATTCGAAACATCTCGATGAATGCGTCCGCGTTTCCGACGAGCATTTCTTCGACCCACATAGCTCCGGTCAGGGCAGAGACTCGTTTGGGGCTCTTGAGTAGGTATGCTGCGTAGTGGTACGCCATGTACGCGAGCATGGCAAGCTGTCGTCGACGCTGAGCTCGACGTCGGAGGATCAGCAAGCAGGCCACCTGCTTCATCGTTGGGAGTGGTTTTGAAATTCGTCTGATATGATGGTGTGAAACTGCCATCCAGACAAGCGACAATATTTTGATCGGATATTTTTATTGAAATTTGGTACGAAAATGTTTTTATTCCATTTCGAATTATAGCATATTTTTATGAGGTGGTATCCAGAGGAGCCCTTAGGTCTATTTCCGTCCGGAGGTAAAATGGTTAATTGAGTTTGGATTATCATTTTTAAGACATTCTCGGAGGGCCGACACTAGAACCACATGTTATGGAACCGCTAGTATGGCTCTACTAGCCCTTGTTGTTCTTCTTCGGTATGACCACTACAACCTTTGGTAGTGGTGATTTGCCTCGTGTATGAGGGGGCCGATATTCTCAACAGTGGTGCCGTAGTGCGTAGACCTCTTATTGGATAAAGTGATCCACGTGGTTTTGCACGACGGCACCGGGCACACTACAGTACGCAGGTCTTCTTGGGATCGATTCTGTGCTACATTGCTGATTTCCAAGTGAAACGTGTTGACTTCGATACTTTGATTTGCATTGAACTTGACATTTGTATGAACTATTCGATTCGTACTATGCATGCTCTATGACATCAACTTCCCTTCTTGCCAAAGGGACTGCCGCTTCCTCGAATCAGTCACAGTTTCAGTGATGGTATGTCCCACCAACATTTCCTTGAGTTTGTAATTACCTCAGTGCAGTAAACCTGTGAATAAATGTGCGAGATAGGACAGCTGACTGGCGTCAGGCTGAATTTTTGAACAAATGCAGTACTATGTACTTCAAAGCGCTGGATTTGTCGTATGATGAAACTGGTCAGCATTGTACGGAGTTGTACGAAATGTACTTTACTTTAAATATAATACCCAAGTTAAAATGTACATTGTACGAGTATGTAATACGTACGTCACACCACCTGAGCACCTGTCGATTCACTGTCAGTAGTATAAAAATATCACCTACGGTATGGACATAGCTCTGAGACATTTACAGTACAGGCAAAATAGGGGCTAGTATGTACTAATTAATATGCATGTACCATGCCCGAACAATCATGCAGTCATGTCTTAGGTGTACATACCGAGCCATGTCGTTCATATATAATGTAAGGGTTCTCGTGGACTTTCGCAACGCAGTTAACACAAAGTCACATTGCACAACCTACAGTACAGTGAAACGTGTTCTATACGTTTTGTCATTTACTGATAGCGCGAGATATATTTTTCAAACATGGTTCAGATGTGATCAGGTTCCAATAATAGTACCTGAAATTCCATTTCAACATAAAATCAAGATGGTTGCTTTCCAACGGGTGCTGCGATAAGGACGTGCGTTCGTATCTTCGTACTGTACAACCAGCATTGACTGTGAATTCGAGCCAGCAGTATCAAATGTAATCATGCTTAATGTTACAGTATTTCCAGTTGCCGTGCGATGTTCCTAACGTTATTCTAATTACACTGTGAGGAGTGTCAATCAGTAGTAAGTACAGCTGTACTTCGTAGTGATTTTGAGAATGGGAAGATTCCAATGAAATGATTCAGTGAGACATTTCGGTGCACCCACTGGAAATTTCAGCCAAAACATCTTAGGTCAGATTTTTGACTGGACAAACCTTTACACACTCACCATTCGATGTCAAAACAACAAGCGAAGCCATCCCATCGAATTGATGTAGTTCTCATAAAGAAGGTTTTCACTACTCCCACACTCGACGATAATGCGTGCAGCACTCAAATGACCCTGGCGCAATAGAGCGTGTTCCAAGGAGTGGAGTTGGCTAATGTGATTTGCAAAGACTCGCGGCCACTTGAATATTCCAATAGAATTATTATATCATTCCATTGGAAAATTCCCATTGGAAAATCACGCTAACGTATTAACGTTATAATCTTACTTCGAAGTAAAAAATACCTATCTCCTAATACGTTAAATACGTTTTTTGCAGGCCAATCAGTGGCCTTTCTGATGGTCTATAGCATGTGGATACAGTGACATGGTCCCAAAAGTGTCGTAACACAATTACTCCATCTCACTCCAACTTCCACCAAGGGAAGCTGTCGTGCCGCGGTCCTTGCGCCGCAGTTCCAGCTGCCCCACCCACTATTACTATTTATGCCCCATATCTCCTCGTCCACCATGGCCCCTGTCGACAGGTCCAATTTGTCCCGGTCTGGCGTGATCACCAGTGGTGCCGACAACACATCATCCGACGGCATCGTCGTGTTCATTCCCGCGGCACTCAAGCGACCGTCCCACACATTGTATTGCATCTGCGTCAAAGTCGACGAGACCCCACACGGGGGTGGCAGCGCCGAATGGTCAGTCAACCGACGGTACTCTCAGTTCCTCGAACTCCGCAAACAGATCCTCCAGTTCCTGCAGCGATCGCCGACATGTCCAGGGTGCCAGAGCATGACGCGCGCGGTCGGTGCGTTTCCGTTCCCCCCCAAGGCGTTCTTCCGTACGAACAAACTTGTGCGGCAGCGGACCAAGGACCTCCAGACGTTCGTGGAGATTGTCATCGCGCGCACGTTCTCGACGGCCCCCAAATGCGTCACGTGCGGCATCGGCACCATGAACCTCGTGTGGCCGTTCTTCAACCGCGGCGCTCAATACATCTCCCGCCAGTCCACCCACCTCCCTCCCACACCACATGCTTCGCGGACAGCTCATCACATCTCGCCCTCCTCCAAGTCCCAAGCTGCCAATAAGTCGAAAACCAAACCCGAAGCCACGTCCGACTGCTCAACCACAGATTCCGTCCAAGACATGAACGACTACGAAGTCCACCGCCGCACCACACACAGAATAGCCGATGCCGTGTCCATGGACGAATATTCAGCCGACCCCGTGTTCCTCACCTGCCGGTCCGATCACTCGTCGAGCACTGTCGCTACCAACGACACGAGTCTCGTGCAGTTACAGTATCGCAGCCTCAAGCAAGACAAAGCCGCGTTCTTGCTACGGTCGACGTCGGAAACCACCACGGAGCATGAATCCACCACCGCCATGGCGCTGTCGTACTTGGACGGCGCCGAAAAATGCACCGACCCGCGGACGTCCGTAGCCACCGTCGAGCAAGCCCTCGATGAAGTGATCATCGCAGACGGACATGCCAACACCAAGGAACAAAAGATGTTCCGCCTTAGTACAATGTGGGAAGCATTTGAGCTGGACGACATTCAACGGGACCTGGTGTCCACGCGGACCACCAAATTCGGCATCCTTGTCTAGACCAATCAATTATACACCAACTCCATTATACACCAACCCGAATGTGTAACGCTAAGTATGCTGCATTCCGACAAGAGATGAATATTGACAAGAGAATTCCGCCCTCACGCGCAGCACTGCTTGTCGACGTTCGCTCGAATAACGTTATTCACTCACATTAAGGTTACCCGGAGGCAGGGATTATCAATAATATATATATATTATAAAATATTGCAATACGTACAATTAATATACTATTAATATATGAACAATCCAATACTAAGTTACTAGGTAGTACAATCCAATACTAAGTTACTAGGTAGTACTACGTAGTACAATATACTTCGAAGTAGATATTATTATCAGTCCACAATAACCCATATATTGCCTGTATTGATCAATACAAGAAATATTATCAATACCAAAGACATATTGTGAAAATACTGTGGAATCATTGCCAAATTCGTACTGGAAATACAGTGACACAAACAATTGGGACTCTTGGGGATGTAGCTGCTCAGATTGACTGTGAAGCACAGTACATAAGTAAAACGATTTAGCCTCATGTAGCATAAAACACTATTGTAAATGCCATGTAGTCTCCCGGACGGAAAGAGTACTTGGTCCTGTCGATGGCCAAGCTTTCACAATACATTGGGTACAAGTGCTTCTCACTCGATGATCACATATCCACAATAAACCGGTATAGCATTGAGTGGTGGCATTTGTATAGTGAAGCGGTTGAACTGCTTTACCACGATTGGCTAATAATTTTGAGCTCATCTGAAGTAGCCAATCAAATCGATTTAAATTCCAACGAGAAACCACGCCACAACACGAAATTTCACTCGAAAGCACAATAGCCAAACACACAAAACATCTCATTTGAAAAATTGTCAAAATTGCAAATAGAGGTGTTTTCTTACATTTTTTGTGGCAGCCAGAGTGGCCCTTAGGGTTGTTTTATCTTCTATCCGGCTTATACTTCAAGTATTTTATTTTCAATTCTGAGTGCAACTCTCTTC
>NW_009798281.1:294481-326013 GCF_000520075.1 Aphanomyces astaci
TCAATTATACACCAACTCCATTATACACCAACCCGAATGTGTAACGCTAAGTATGCTGCATTCCGACAAGAGATGAATATTGACAAGAGAATTCCGCCCTCACGCGCAGCACTGCTTGTCGACGTTCGCTCGAATAACGTTATTCACTCACATTAAGGTTACCCGGAGGCAGGGATTATCAATAATATATATATATTATAAAATATTGCAATACGTACAATTAATATACTATTAATATATGAACAATCCAATACTAAGTTACTAGGTAGTACAATCCAATACTAAGTTACTAGGTAGTACTACGTAGTACAATATACTTCGAAGTAGATATTATTATCAGTCCACAATAACCCATATATTGCCTGTATTGATCAATACAAGAAATATTATCAATACCAAAGACATATTGTGAAAATACTGTGGAATCATTGCCAAATTCGTACTGGAAATACAGTGACACAAACAATTGGGACTCTTGGGGATGTAGCTGCTCAGATTGACTGTGAAGCACAGTACATAAGTAAAACGATTTAGCCTCATGTAGCATAAAACACTATTGTAAATGCCATGTAGTCTCCCGGACGGAAAGAGTACTTGGTCCTGTCGATGGCCAAGCTTTCACAATACATTGGGTACAAGTGCTTCTCACTCGATGATCACATATCCACAATAAACCGGTATAGCATTGAGTGGTGGCATTTGTATAGTGAAGCGGTTGAACTGCTTTACCACGATTGGCTAATAATTTTGAGCTCATCTGAAGTAGCCAATCAAATCGATTTAAATTCCAACGAGAAACCACGCCACAACACGAAATTTCACTCGAAAGCACAATAGCCAAACACACAAAACATCTCATTTGAAAAATTGTCAAAATTGCAAATAGAGGTGTTTTCTTACATTTTTTGTGGCAGCCAGAGTGGCCCTTAGGGTTGTTTTATCTTCTATCCGGCTTATACTTCAAGTATTTTATTTTCAATTCTGAGTGCAACTCTCTTCGACCACCAAAGTTATTGAAATACTTCGAAGTATGATTGAAAATGGTCTGTTGTGGAATACTATACGTATAGTTAGTACACATCATGTTCTGATGCTAATGCAGATTTTAAGTTTGGGGACAGTACTCCTCCGACATATTTCGCTTACCAGGTATAGACATGCTGTCTAGACCACGCCACGTAAGACATTATTGGGGATGGCGTTGGCTAATCCGTTGTTAATAATGTTTAGAATTGGCTGAGGAGTAGGCTCCCCCAATCGCTCGGAAGCCTTTTCGCCCAAACATACGGTAAGATTAGAACAGCTTTTGTAGCACCACGAAAGGTTTCCAATGTCGAAATGTGCATTTTGCTTGTCCGAGCTGACGGCCGTTGCGTCACACACTGTGAATACAAAAAGTGCATTCTGAAGGATGCACTGCCATGTGTCAACATCGTGGGCTCAGCCGCCCTTGTGGCAGCGTCATTTCGTGTAGTGTGGGCGCCTGAGCCAAGCAGGCTCAGATAACTGGAACATGAGCCTAACGTTACTAAGCTTATACTGTACGTTTGCGACTTGTATCATGGCGTACTACTAACGTTACAGTCCGACGCGAATCATCACCACCATGTTTTTCTCCATTTTTTTCCAAAGTATTGAAAATTAAATTAATCCAAAAACATGTCCAGATTTGTTTTCTATTAATAAAACCAAGCATTTCTAGCTTTGAATTGCAATAAAATTCAAAATATTGAGTGAACAGTGAAAAAAAATACGTTTTTGCACCACTACTGTACTATTAATAGGATTACTACTATTATTACTAGTACAGTACTGTAGGTACAATACACTAAGTTACAAGCAGTACAATCTTGTGCTCAATAGTTTCATCTATTTGGAGCTCTGTACTCGCAGGTTTGGAGATTCGGTATGATTCAATTGACCGAACCGCGCACCAATCTCTCCCATTGGTCACTCATACATTATTTGTCGCTGATTGGCTACAATCCATTTTCGGTTTTCGACTGGAAACGGCTCGGTTGAACGAAGCATGGAAAAATGGAAAATTAGAAGAAAATGACAATTAATACAGACTTGATTTCAATAGTTCAAGTGTTTGGAGCTCTGTACACTACAAGTACATTGTGGTGATCAATAGTTTCATAGCTATTTGGAGCTGCCAGTGACGTCCGAGATGCCCGTGGCGACCACGGACACGCGAATCTTGCCCGTCATCGCCGGGTCAAACGACGACCCAAAGATAATATTGGCCAGCGGATCCTCCACTTCCTACAAATATAAATATATGTGAATTAATTATTCATCCCCCACTCGAATAATAAACCCAATCCAATCCCCCCACTCGAATAACAAACCCAA
This sequence comes from Aphanomyces astaci, assembly GCF_000520075.1. Taxonomy (NCBI): domain Eukaryota; phylum Oomycota; class Saprolegniomycetes; order Saprolegniales; family Verrucalvaceae; genus Aphanomyces; species Aphanomyces astaci. The sequence continues at coordinate 296,840 of NW_009798281.1, forward strand.
TCCAACGGATATGTCGAAATCATCAACCAATATATATATATAAATTCTCGATTCGAGGACAAACCTGCGTCACGCGCTCGGCGGCCGCGTCCACTTCAAAGAGCGTCATGTCCGGCCCGCCAGTAATATTCACGAGCATGCCTTTTGCAGCCTACAACAAGACAAATATATAATTCTATAAATATATATATATAGTCATCGTACTTTGACCGAGACGTCGCCCAGTAACGGGTTGTGCAGCGCGTCTTCCGCGGCGCGCAACGCCCGGTTGTCGCCTTCCGCTTCCCCCGAACCCATCATGGCGGGCCCCATGCGCGTCATGACGGACTGGACGTCGGCAAAGTCGAGGTTGATCAGCCCCGGCATGACCATGAGGTCCGTGATGTTCTTCACGCCTGACAGCAGCACGTCGTCGGCAATGCTAGCGCCAACACATCATCGTCACGATATTGTGCATTTCACCCAAATTTGGACTTGTGAGAAGTCCTTTCGCCAAATATACAGTAGCATTCGAGTCCAAGTTAAACTCTTACAAACTATACTTTACAAAGAATAGTATATATGCGGTTTTGCCCAATATGCGGAGGACTCAAACGTTTGGATGGGCACACATTCACCAAAACGCGATTTGATAGGCTTTGGCGGTTCATTTATCCATATTCTCTCAAGAAATTCGATTTTTCTGCTGAGGGGCTCCAGTTTCGAATCGATTTGACAATAATATCAAGAGTAATTAAACAGTGGACGACGGTGTGAAACAAAGGAGGACAATTGAAGTATGTGAGGTATTGCGTGTTTTCAACATTTCCTTCCTCCGTTGACCTTCGATATTTCATATCAAACTAAGAGGTATCGTTGTCACTTCAAGAATCAATATTTTTAGCCAATCAAATTGCACCTTTATTCTTTGTAGCCAATCAATCATACTCGTTTGGTCGACTTTTAGTTGGCAATTTTCATCAATCCCGCAAAATAGGCAAATTTGATTTACTTCAATGTACAATATCGAGGGAACGAAAGAGAGAGCTGGTTTGTACCGGAAAGCATCCATGAGCGACGTCTGGTCGGTGGACATGTTGAACAGGTTTTGGTTGGGGATAACGATCATCGTGTCCACGCTCTGTTTGAGCTCGTGCAGCCCCTGGTCGGCCAGCTTCATGCGATGGCTGCCTTCGAAGCGGAACGGCTACATGTCATACAACACTGTCAGCAACTTGCTCGAGAACGACGACCAATCGACCTTGGTGACCACGCCGACGGTCAAGATGCCCGAATCCAACGCGGCTTGCGCGATCACGGGCGCGGCCCCTGTCCCCGTGCCACCGCCCATCCCCGCCGTTACAAACATCTACCTCCCATGTATTGCATTCAGAACAAAATACAGCTTGGAACAAGTCGAACCATGTTGGCGTTGCCAATGCGCTCCATGATCTCGTCCAAGCTAGCTTCCGCCGCCAATCGACTGAAACAACATGGTGATGATTATTGTGATGCATTCTATATGACACCATCGGGGTATGAGGTTACCCTGCGTCGGGGTTGGCGCCGCAGCCGAGCCCTCCCGTGAGCTCGGACCCCATCTGGATGCGATTGTCGGTGAGAGTCGTCTTCAGGTGCTGCGCATCCGTGTTGCACACGAGGAAGTCGACGCCATGCAACCCGCGCGCAATCATGTTGTTGACTAGTGGTCGATTCATGTATCAGTCAAGGAAGTACCCATAAGATTCGTGAGGAAAGAGAAAGGGCGTACCAGCATTCCCGCCGGCACCGCCGACGCCCACGACGATGATTTTCGGCGCGAACGAGTTTACATGCGTCTCATGGAGGTGATCCAGCCATGGATGGGGTGATGTCGTTGCGGCTTCCTCCGCCTCGGGGCCAACCACGTTGGATGGAACGTACAAATTGTCATCATGCGTGACGTCGTCGTCCTTTTGGCTCTTGGAAAAGCCCTGGGAGGAGCACATGTTTTGTTACCCAAGTAGAAGAGTTGGCATGAACATGCATACCTTTTGGAGAGATGCAGCCGCAGCGTCGGCGGCTGATGTGGACAGTGCGCGGACGTGGCGCAAGCTCTGGAAGGTCACGACGCGGGCGAGCATAAGGATCAAGTTGAGGTGGTCAATAGATGCAAAAAAAGATCGCAATTTTGACCAATCAGCGCCGTCGTCTTTTTAGGCAGCATAAAAACTCGACAAACTTTTCCAAAGTCATGGACAGCTTTGATCTGTTGTCTGATGTAGAGTGGGGTGCGATGAGAAGGAAACGTGTAGCATGTTGACGAGGACCGAGAGAGTGAAGGCGCACTTGCTCGACGAATGCTGGTTTCAGTATGGAAGGGATGATGCAACATTGATTCTATAAGTGATTGGCCATCGAGCGTTGGCCGAACTACTGTAGTAGGGGAACCCTGCGAAGTATTCTCCACGATAACGTTAGGTGCCATGACTGCGCTCAGGTAAGCGGTTTGGCTGTTGGCTAGCTTTGTTGGATAGAAGGGGGTGCTTGAGTGAAGAAGGACGCGCCCGACGATGACACGGTCGAGTCTTTGCACACGACGTACTTTGCTTCGGGTTGTCGCTTGCCTTTCTCAATGCTGTCTAGAATCCATTGCGGGTGTACACAGTGCACACGTCCGCCAGCCTGCTCGATCCGTCACGATGAGGTGGAAGTAGAGGAACATGGACTTACCTTGAGCACGGCTTCTGTCTTGGAGCCACTCAAGTTCGTCGCAATTACATGTGTGACTCTGGTCTTGCGATGCATGATGCTAAAAATACCATTGTCAGCAGCAAATACACATGAGTATACTTGTTGGATCCAACTCACGAGGTTCCTGCACCATGGGCTTTGGCCATCTTGATCAAGTAGTACCTACATGAAATCACGTTTCGTCATGATCGCACTCACGTTGTGAAATTGATGATCACACATACGAGGATACATTGCCAGTTCGCCCGTTGAAATAGAAATTGCATCCCTGCGTCAACGTGAGTCCTACACCGATCTGGGACTCGTCGGTGTACCTGGAATAGTGTGGACACGCATGCATTCTCCTTATCGGCCTTGCGCTCATGGAAGGAGGACGAGGAGCGATGCTTCTCCGTACTGCGCTTCATGGCCGCGGAGGCGGCGGTCCTCTTGTCCTCCGGTAGCCGCATGGGTCGCTCATTGCGACTGGTTGGTCCGCTTGGTCCATTGATGTTGAACATTCTGCGCGCAATTTCAAATGTCGTTCAGGTCCCGCGAAAATAATTCCTCCAATCAATGATCGCTATAAGTGTGATTTCCACCAATCAAAAGGCTATATTTAGGACTCCAAATCTGTGTCCACTTTCCAACATGACATCAGCATTGACCTCGTCCCTCTTGACCGCAGGATGCAAGGACATCCCAAAGAAGACCGGCGTGATCGGAGACCTCGTGAAGGAAATTCTTGCCGTGGAAGTCCAAATGCAAGACGCTCATGTTGTGGCCAAGCAAGACCCAGACAAAGGCGAACAAGTACTCGACCTCTACGTGAGATTCCTCGAGCGTCGCGATCTGCTAATCGCCCAACTTCAAAAGGAAGGCATGGCAGTTCCATGGCAGTTGCGTGTGAAGATCGACGAATTCGAGCAAACGGTATGATGATGCACAAAGTAAGAGAGTCCAACGCAGCTTTATGATAGCTCAAAGAACGCAAGAAGCTCTCCGCCAACAAGTCGGCGCCGTTGTTTAGCACCACGGACAACGAACGTTCCCCGCAGACCACACCGACGGATTCCGTGGACAGTCCTTCATCCGTGTCGGAAACATCGTCCGTCATAGCGGGGGTCCTCCCTCTAGTTGTGTCGTTGCTTGTCGTAGGAATTGCAGTCTACTTGGCGGCGAATTATGCGCAGTTCGACTTGTTGAAGTAAATGTACCTCGTAGACTGACTGAACTCGAGGCCATGTCGTTCGATCGTACATATTCGATCGTACATACGAGTACTCCAAGCATACATAGGACACCAAGGGGCGTACAGTGCTCACAGTCATCAGTACTATATACTAGTACACGGAGTAGTAGTAGTAGTAAGTACTAGTAGTACACGGATATACTAGTACACGGAGTAGTAGTAGTAGTAAGTACTAGTAGTACACGGATATACTAGTACACGGAGTAGTAGTAGTAGTAAGTACTAGTAGTAAGTACTAGTAGTACACGGCAAGTACTAACCACGACGATGGATCTATCACTTGCACATCAGTCAGTGCATATTCGAATTTTTCTTGCATCGATTGTCCAATCTTTGTCGATCGGATCCATGTGTCGCACGTCGAATGTGGTCTGCTGCTACGCTAGTTACACCAGGAAAGTGATGTATGCTTGAGGCATGGGTGGGCCCCTAAAGCAACGGTATCACGTGGCATTGTATAGTATTACGCCAAGGAAAATTACATGCAAAAACTATTGAAAGATATAAAAATAGTCCCCAATTGCTACATCAGCTAGATTCGTCGTTCGGGGAAAGCCTTCAGATCCTGGATGGAACCATCTTTGTTCGTTTAGCAGCAGCCGCCCGACTTGGAGCCAACGTCCTTGCCAGGCCCCAACGAGATGGCAGGCTTTGACACCACGGGGGCGTTCGCCATGCGCTTCTTGATCTGCGCGGCCATCATCATGAACGCCTTCTCGACGTTGGCGGCGTTCTTCGCCGACGTTTCCAAGAACTCAATACCCAGGCTTTCGGCAAATTCCTTGGCCGCGTCCGTGCTCACGACACGCTTGGCCGTCAAATCACTCTTGTTACCGACCAGCAATTTGTTGACGTTCTCGCACGCATAACGGTCGATTTCGTGCAACCATTGCTTCACGTTGTTGAAAGACTCTTGGTCCGTCACGTCGTACACGACAATGATACCATGGGCACCCCGGTAGTAACTGCTCGTGATGGTGCGGAAGCGTTCTTGGCCTGCGGTGTCCCAGATTTGCAACTTGATCGTCTTGCCGTCCAACTCGATCGTGCGGATTTTCTATGGAACATGCGAGGTCAAAACCCATTACATCATGCTCGACACACGTACGAAGTCGACGCCAATGGTGGAAATGTACGATTCTGTGTAGGTATCGTCGGCAAATCGAAGCAACAAGCACGACTTCCCGACGCCGGAGTCTCCGATGAGGAGCAATTTAAACAAGTAGTCGCTACAACGCCACCGTTAGAATGTCCATGCATTGTACGACAGCGTGTCCCCGCCAAGTTGACGGGGGAGGTGGATTCATTCACTTACTATTCGGGGTTCATCTTGATTGACCTACACAGATACGTATGAGTTCACCGCCGCTTCCGCTATCCATCGATTCACATGCTTCTTACCTCGAGTTCAGTCAGTCAAAAGTTGTTCTGAGGTTGGAGCCTCCGGTTCTGAAGAAAAACGGTTGCGCGTTGCAAACAAAGCATACAAATATCAAGTAAAACCTATTTATAAATTAAAATAATTTGCCCCACCCCTTCCGCCTGCCTTCTCTTCTTCGGAATCTGTTTGAAACACGTTCATTTGATATTTGTATACTGCATGTTCGAATTGTTTAAAACCTCTGCTTAACGAGCGCTGATTGGTCCATAGAAAATTCGTCGACCATACAAACCCCAGCACAATCAAAATGAGAGATCATTGCTGGCGATTTCTTATTGGCTATAATCGCGCAGAGAACCGACCAGCCTTACCGAATCTTCGAGAAATACAACCACATCAGACGACAATGATGTAATTTGACATGGGCTGCAAGCAGTGTAGATGTGCTCAAGGTCACACGCCACCTTAATCAAATTTACATTGGCCTTCAGCTCTACGGTGGTGGAAAATGCTTGGCGTAAGTAGTTAGTTACAGTACATGTAGCAAAATACCTAGGAGATCTTTGTGAAAGTGTTAGGATTTGTTTGTCGAGGGGGCATTTGGCTCACTTCTACATGGAGCTGTGCTGGGGACCGCGTGTATCCAAGCACATGTAAGCTTACCTAACTATCTATGATGCACTTCTGCAGCGAGCACTTACTCGGTATAGAGCATGTTTCGTTGGCAAGGCATAAAAAGATAGGATCTCGCTCCAACGATCTTGCAATACCGGTAGTTATCCGGTCGTTGTACCATTCCGGATAATAGAACGTTTATCCGTACTTACGTTTTAATTCCGTCAGCTTTGGAGAATTTGACGACATCAACATGATGGACACGCAGCATCAGCAGCAGGCTTCGACGGTGCAACCAGCCCATCGAGTGGAGACGGAGCATACCGACATGATCTACGACATGAAGATAGACTACCACAGCCACCGTATCGCAACGTGCTCGTCAGACCGCACGGTGCGCATCTACGAGGCTAAGCAAAATACCACAACCCCAAACGCCCTCGTCGCCGTTTTGGACGTACCATGCGACGGTCCCGTGTGGCGGGTAGCGTGGTCACACCCCAAGTTCAATGTCCTGGCGGCCTCGACGCAGTGCGGGAAGGTCGCGTTTTATCGCAATAAAGCGCCGACCGGGGCCCCGGAGGCATGGGGTCTCTTGGACGTGCATCAAACCCGTCCGTCGAGCATCAACGCCATCGATTTCGCACCACACGAGTACGGCCTCGTCCTCGCCGCCGCTTCTGCTGATGGCACGGTGTCCTTGATCACGATGACGCAGGCTGGATGGGTGACCACGTCGTCGTTCCAGGACAACAGCGTCGGGTGCACGAGTGTGAGTTGGGCCCCGTTCAATTCCCTCGGCGGACAAGGCGTCCGTCGTGTCGTTGTCGGCGGGTGCGACTCGATCGTCAAGATTTGGTCCCTCCTTGATGGCGCCTCAGCATGGCAGACGTAATCCATGCTCCTGCTCATCTCCTTTCTTGACTCGTGGTTGCCCTTCTAGCACGGAGTCCCTTCCGACAGGGCATTCGGACTGGGTGCGAGACGTCGCATGGGCTCCCAACGCCGGCATGCCATGCAACACGATCGCCAGTGGCGGCGACGACCGCCGCGTGCTGATTTGGTCGCAGGTCGAGGCTGGTGGCCCGTGGACGGTGGAGCAGCTCGGGGCGTCGTTTCGTGCCCCGGTGTACCGGTTGGCGTGGTCGGTGGCAGGTATGACGTGGCATCATCATAGCAAAGATGACGACATTGGTGGTGGGGGATAGGGCAAGTGTTGAGCGTGTCGGCGGGCGAAGACAGCGTGACGCTGTGGAAGCAAAAGCAGCAGTCGTCCAATCAAACGTGGCGGTGGACGCTCGTGACATCGATGGCCGACTCAGGCGCCGTGCCCGCCCCGCCCACGCTGTAGTGTCCTGTACTACATGTAGCATTGGTGCCATAGATTGTCACACACCCTTCCAGACACAAACACATGGGCAATGTCCACAGCCCTTGTTGCAACTACCGACAATGCGTGGCACGTAGAAGTAGTACTACTTGAAGGATTGAAAACACAAGGGTCAAATGAATGTTTCTATATTGGTAAGGCGAGGGCGGTGTCCTGAAGGCATCGTTGGGCCATCGATCGATACATGATGATTAAGCGCCCGCTGCAATCCCATTTACAGCTCGGACTACTGTACTACAAGCATGAGTCCACAGCTTCGGCTACCACTACCACTTTCCCCACGCCTACTACTGTAAACCCGGCTATCACCACCACTTCCCCCTAGATGACAACAGTAGCTCCGGCTACCACCACTTACCCCAGTTAGCATCACTCTTGAGCAGCGAGCGCGGAATTGCTATAGAGGGCGCGTTGGACCAAAATACTAGAATACTAGTATTACAGTTGTAATAGTTGATTCACGCTGTAGTCGTCAACTATCGACCAAGACGGTTGATGCCAGTGATGTGGTTTCCCACGTGGTGCTGTGAATAAACACTGATGTGCGAAGACTTCAAGACAATACACGATTTCCAGCGACATAACTGCAAAATGGTGTAGTAGTAATGAAGCCACCGTGATTTACATGTAAGCACTGTGTACGATTGCAGGCTTGTTCGCACGGTCGTTCCAAAGTGAACAACCGATTCCTCTTGGAGTTTTCATTCGAGTATGTATATGTTTGCGAAGAAGGACACTCCATGTACATACACACATGAACGGTTGCGTGCAAAATGTTTGCAAACAGGTCCTACAACGCGGCCACGTCACGGCTCATTTCTGCGGCACGCCACCTTGGATAGTGATGCGATGCATGACGCGACGGCTCGCGACGTTGTCGTTGATCGCTACATGTTGTAGCCGGCGGTTGTCCCAAAAGGCCACCGACCCCGGACTCCATCGGAACCGACACTGGTGTTCTGGACGGAACGCTTTCCCATACAGCATGTTCAATATCGGAGCGCTTTCATCCACCTAAACTCTCAAGGTGAAATATCCAACTTCATCTTGTAACGAAGGTAGCATGTGGACGATACGCACAGTCATGTGCTCAAAGCATTGGGTGAACATGGGATTCACAAACAACACGCGCTTGCCCGTTTCGGGGTGGATGGTCACCACTGGATGGACTACCGAGTTGTCGTGGCCTTTCTGGTACGTCATGGCTGCTGTGCCGTTAAAGTTGGCCTGACACTGTGTCAAAATTGGAGTCGCACCAAATCGAACCTACCTACCTGACGCTGTGCCGAGGCCGAAAATGCGTGGCTAGATGTGTGCACCGCGTGGAGATTGGATGCCATGGATTGAAGCCCCGAAGAGAGACTGTTGTAGGCGGCCTACATGCAGTTGAAGAGGGTGTCGTTGCCGTATTCTGGCAATTCGTGAGCCACGAGCACCTGAAAAGAGCTAAGCCCGCAGACTTCTGGGATTTCCAATCGATTTACCGAGCCCAGAGGCGGGGCGTGCATGAAGCTGTGGTCTGAGTGCCATTCCTCGCCAAATCGCGTCGGTGTCCCTGGCTCCTTGACAATCTGAAGGATGTCAGGGTGGCCTGCCATGCCTTGCACGATGGGATGGCGTTGCTACACATGTTCTTGGTGAAAGGTTAGACAAAGATCGTCGTCTTACGATGGAGCCAAAGAGGCGAGAAAATGCCAAATGCGCGTGGGGAGTTAGTCCATGCTGTCCGCGGAAGAACAACACGCCGTACTGCAGGAACGCCGCATGGATTTCGTCAACCACAGGAGGCGGCACAGGCTTGGTCAGGTCGACGCCTTCGACTTCTGCGCCGAGGGTGCCCGTGACAGGAAGTACTTGAATGAACTTAAACGATAGCACGTCGTCATGACGATGTTGGGCCAACGTGAACTTGGTGCGGCGGGACAAGACGCGCTTCATGGTGTCAACTTCGTCGATCAAAGAATGAATGATCGTTTCCACGGAAAGGCCACCGCCGGCTCTGATTGGCTGGTTAAACGATGCCATGCTTGGGGTTTTCTTATTAACTGACATTTAACGTACGATTTGACCTAGGACATTTCATGAGCGTGATATTATGAAGCCTGTGAGACTACAAGGTGGCAATCACTTGAACACTGGCTGGCTTATCGACGCAAACAAATACTGCAGATTGGATAACCTTACTTGTTGTAGCTAGCTGTGCATTGGGGCTTCGTTTGCAAAGTTCACTAACGTTAACGTTACGTAGTACTACAGTGCTGGCCAGTATCTGGGATTAATTTTGTCCAATAAAACGTAGAGACATGCGGAATATCCACCCCACACCATGATGCCACCACCACCATTGGGATACGACTCGTACATGATACCAGACGTACTTACGGATGCTAGTACGTCTGGCATGATGTATGAGTTGAAACCAAGTCGTATTCGACGCGTCCCAATGGTGGTGGTGGCATCATGGTGTGGGGTGGTTTTTGCATCCTCGGCAAACTCGATCTGGCCTTTGTCTAGGTTTGCCAAAAGTCTGATGATTACGTCGTAACACTGTCCAATCATCTGCTTCCTTTTGGGCACTAGAATAACCGTTCGAACGTGTAAATTACGCAAGATGGGGCCGCCATTCACCGTTCCAAAACTTTGTTGGCATTTTTGGACGAGCAAAACATCAACTTATTTGAGCACTCTGTGCTGTTCCCAGACCTCAACGCGATCGAAAACGTCTGGGGCATGATGGTGCAGTATGTGAATGTGAGTGGGAAGCAGAACGGCAGTGTGTGTGACCTTGGACTAGCAATTCAGCGCGACTGGTCCTCCATCGATCAAGACTACCTTGCCAAGCTCATTGCATCGATGCCACGTCGTTGTAGATTAGTTCAGAGGCAAAGGGGTCCAACACAAAGTACTAGCAAGTGTTTTGAGTGTACTTAACATCGTACTGCACCTTGAAACCTGTGATTTCTGAAGTGGTTGGGATCCTATTGACCACCCCTCAAAATGGTTTTTGGACAAATATAAAGTTTTTATCGGATCAAGCTGTTGTAACGGACCCAATAAACAACCAATTAAAACAGAGAGAATGGTATATTCCTCATGTCTCTACGTTTTATTGGACAAAATTAATCCCAGATAAACTTATCCATTGCGTCGATTAAATGTATTATATACAAATTAAGTGATATTATTTTAAATATTAGGATTTGAAAAATGTCAATGCCATCATCGTCGAAAACGTCTTGCACATCAAGACCCTTCAGCTGCGTATGAAACTCACTGTCAATGTGGACCTTGATGCGTGACGACACGTTGGAACATGGGCTGAGCTTGTCGTTGAGATTGACGGCGGCACGTTTCCAAATAAGGCGCACGGTGGTTCGTTCATGACGGTGCTTCTTGCCACGCCGAAGTTGGCCGCCACGGCAGCAAATGCACCATGCGGGGAGTGTTGATTGGTCATTGCCCAGAGTAAGAAGGTGCTGCAAGACAGCAGTCCGGTCCGAGTTGGACAAATTCTTGGCGTGTGGGCTGACATTCTTAGATACTTGTTCGGATAAACGAAGTATTATCCGGGAATCTGTTATCCGGATACGCTTGCGCCGAATATCATATAGGATAAACTATGGCATCTGTATTTACTGAATTTCTCTCTTTGATTGGTTCATTTTTGGCTCGAAGCATCTTGATTGGTATATCTTGATTGGTATACTCTGAAACCTCCTCTTCACATACATATCGTTCGTTTTAGATAATTCGATGTTCATTTTTCAAAATATCTGATTGTAGCGAACATTTCAGGACAGAGGTAGTAGTATTTACAGTGAAGAAATTTTGCCAAAGCTATAGGCTTAACTACTCCGGATAATGATATCCGGAAAATCGCCCATTTTTGGAAACTCACATGTCAGAAACTGGAACCGTCGAGCAACAACATGGCATACTCGAAGGACGAGTTTGAGGCCGTGGTGGCAAGCCATTTGAGCGGATGGACCCCTGCGACTACCCCTTCCAACGCCGACAAGCTCAAGCTGTATGCGCTCTTCAAGCAAGCTACAAAGGGAGACAACACGACGTCTCGTCCAGGGGTATTCGACGTGGCTGGTCGTGCCAAGTGGGATGCGTGGGCGGCCAAGAAGGGGTCGACCAAGCAATCGGCGCAGGATGCATACGTTGCCGAGCTCACGCGACAAAAGACAGTGTACAAAAGCAAGCTGTAATGCTATCGATTATTACAGTTCGTCTCGAGATTGCTCCTCCTTCTTGCTCTGGAGGGACCGAAGGACGTGTTCGTAGGCCAAATTGAACCGAACGCGGCACGATTTGCACGGAAAGTCTTTGGTGTACAGTGGTTTGTACCAGTAATTCACCGCCACATTGCGGGCTTCATGGGTCGCGGGGGTCGAAATCACCTCGTGCCACCAAAACGACGGCTAAGATACCGCCAAATGTTGTTGGTCAAGATCGTCGTCACGCATCCTCATCACGACAAGCATACTAGTATGTACCACAAAAAGGGTGTCGCCTTCGTTCACGGTACATCGCAATGCGTTGGCTTGGGCAAAACGAGGGTATCTCGTCACGTCGGCCGGGTCGTTGATATCCACGGGGCTGTTGACCATCGATGTGGATTCCATGAGTTTACGCCTGTAAAACCCATCACCAGACGCGTCCATTTCGTATTGCGCCTACACCACCCGTTCGTGTACCCACCCTTTTTTGTCCCCTCGTACCTCGCGAATGTGCCCTTCGTACAGCCGCGTGTTGTCCGATGGGTCGTACAGGACAAACTGCTTTTGGCCTGAAACCATTGTCATCAAGTTTTCGTACGCGTCAAAGTGGAGTTTGCCCACACTTTTGCCGTCGCCAAACCACAAGTTTGCCACGTCCAGCTGCAGAAACGATGACGTGGCCCACGGGAATTGAGGCGCGTTCGTTAGCAACTCGGGAACGTACGTAGCCATGGACAAATACTCCAAATAATATGACGTGGTCGACGGCAAAGCCGTCGTTAAACGATTCACAAACGACGAAAACGCCATGTTCGCGGCAGCCGGACGTACCAACACTCTGTCTGGGGACTCCAAATTCTTGAGCACAAAGTCTGGAATGGCTACATTTATATAACGTCAACAACAGTAGATTCATTATATGTGTAGCCCATCCACCCTCCAAATCACATGTGACAAGGTATTGATTGTTGTGTGTTTATTCTCTAAACTGGAGCGACATGGAGAATGAATCGAACACGCAACCAAGAATCGGCAAGAGAATTTAGCCAATCAGATTGCAGGAAACCGTCATCAACGTAAAATTAGTGTGAGACTTCAATTAGTGTGATACCAATCATCAAAGGACACCTTTTTACATACAAAATTCAGTTAAAAGGACAATATCAATATGTACTGGTTGGTATATATATATGTTTAGCACGAACACTCTAAAGGAAGCATAGCTTATGTCGAAAACAATTCAAGAAATATGCATCGAGAACGTACTGTCATTCGCGCCTTCCCACCACGCCAGCGGCTCGCAGCCTTCAAAGTCGCCAGTGGGGGATACCTTGACATGAACTTGGCGGCTGCCAATGCGTTCGAGAAGCGACTGGGTGGACCACTCCGTGGCGTTAACTAGCTCTGGCGCGGCCCGCTGGATGATCAACGGCTCATTGCGCAGAATGAACTGCTCGAAGAGTTCAGGAGTCATGTCGTGGGCAGCAACAGTCTTGCAGGACGACGTCGTCGCGGGGACGGTGAACAATTGAGACTCCAACGCGCGGGCGATGGACGCGAGGGGATTGATCTGCCCGTCAGGGAGGCGGTGCGTATGCGCTCGTTGGTTCACAAATGCCACGAGGTCTACTGCAGACACTGGACCAGTGTACGTTTCGGCCGAAGGCAAGCCACGAAGCAAGCAGGACTTGGCGGCATGTGCATCGTGCCGCGGGTAGTACAGAATGGCAGTCGACTGTCGCAGCAAGTCGACATCTTGCTGGAAACACACGGCAGACTCGTCGTGAAACGCCGCCTTCGCGGCCAGGAATTCCGACATGAGCGGACCGGGACTGCCACGGTACACGAAGGTATGGCAACTGGCATTCAGCGCTAGCGACAGGGATGCGCTAGCTGGCTCAAGGACAATGCTTAGGACAACGGCGAGTACGGCAAGGACTACTAGCATGTTGATGCTCGTGTGATGATGACGATGACACGAGACAGGAATCCTTCAAGTGAAGTGTGAGAAAACTTGATTGTCAAAACAGTGGAAAATATTTTCTCCAGAGGATATCAGAATTACCCGATATATGGAAAAATGTCAGAAATTATTGACAGAATATTGTTATGCTATATCCGGAAATTTCGGCGTGGATTTGATAATATATTGAAAAAATCCCAACGCAGTGGCGGGAATTGAAAGGTGCCATGAATACGTCCAAGCACCTCCCGTGGGTCGAGAAGTAGTACGTCCACCACCACTATGGCTATTGAGTAGCATCAGGATCTCCTGACGTATGAGTGCCTATCCCGTAGTCGACCGAAGACTGTGGACGACATCTCGCATCAGGACGAAGTCGTGAACGCGCTGCGCACGTCGATTGCCAACGGTCAGCTTCCGCACTTGCTCTTCTACGGTCCGCCCGGGACAGGCAAGACATCTACGATCATTGCCGTGGCACGTGAGTTGTTTGGTCCCAAGTTCCGCGAGAACGGTCGCTTCCTGGAGCTGAATGCGTCAGACGACCGCGGCATTTCGATCATTCGGGAAAAGGTCAAGTCGTTCGCCCAAGGCGCGATCTCTGGGTCGTCCACCATGCCCCCGTTCAAGATCATCGTGCTGGACGAAGCCGATTCCATGACGAACGACGCGCAGTCGGCGCTCCGTCGCATGATGGAAAACTACTCCAAGGTGACGCGGTTCTGCCTCATTTGTAACTACGTCAGTCGGTACGAACGCTCTCATATGATCGTAGCTCACACATGATCTTCACCCGTAGCATCATTGAGCCCGTGGCGTCGCGATGTGCCAAGTTCCGCTTCCAGCCGCTCGAGAAGGTATCCATGACGGCGCGCATCGAACACGTATGTCGAGAAGAGAAGATTTCCATCACCCCCGCCGCCACGACGGTGCTGCTCGACGTGTCTGGCGGGGACATGCGCAAAGCCATCAATTTCCTCCAGAGCGCCAACCAATTGAGCGGCGAAGACATCTCGGAAGACGCCATCTTGGCCATTGCCGGGGTTGGTTGTTCATGTATCCTCGGATATACTCATTACGTTGATGTTTGGTTTGGTGTATATAGGTGGCCCCCACAGAACTGTTTGACCTCATGTGGCAACACGTGGCCAAAAACTCGTTCGACCGACTCAAAAACGAAGTGGACGACATCATCTACAGCGGGTACCCCGTGCTCACGATCCTCCACCAACTGACCGACCAAGTCGTCCGCCACCCGTCCATGGACATGTTCAAAAAAGCCAACGTATGCCTGCGTATTGCCGAAGCCGACAAGAAACTCGGAGATGGTGCCAGCGAGTACATGCAGCTCCTGGACGTGGCCGCGTTCCTTATGCGGACGTATCACGAGTAATCACAAATAGCACACACAATGCTCATGTCTGTGACTCACATTTCAATATCCACCAAGAATGCATGCGTGGCAGTAGTGTTACGAGGCTTACAAAGGTCCTCCTTCCTTGGTTGTTGTGACGCCAGTAGGGTATCCAACACTTGATTAGAGTGATCCTTCTTTTATAGTTATTAATACTATTAGGTATATTCTTATACTATTACGTATTAGTATAAGAATATACCCCAAGATGGGGATAACGTTACTGTACCACGTTTACACGTCGACTGACTTATGACTATTTTATCACGCTGTAAACGACGGGATGATGTCGGTTTCACATATGAAACTGCCGTATTGAGGATAACGACATAATTCATGACGCCGTGAAGAGGGAGACGTGTGCCATGTGCAGCAAATGGAACTTCATTCTACACTCTACTTCTGTACTACTCCAGAGTACATGGTTTCGAGAAGACAAACACATTCCGGTGTAGAACGACCCACCCTGCCTATTTTGCAACTGAAACCGCCATTGTGGGCGACCATACTGTAGTTGAAGCGTTTCATGTGACCGTTCGACCATCCTAACGAAATCGCCAATTCATTGACGTTGAGTTTCACATGCGAATACTGCCACATCCTGTCAGCAGTTCAGACAAGAAGTCTCCTGCGCTGCTTCGACCTGCATTTGGCTGCCTCTACATTGTCCTCTCGGTCTTGTGTTCTTGTGGGTACCTCGCGCTTTTGCACCCGTCCTTATCAAACGATGTTTGGTGGCACAACTACACGACATCGGTAGACCAGGCTCTCGCCATTGACATGTTCAACACTCTTCTCGCGACACAAACCAGCGGGCCAGTGGATCTCTTGGCGCCACGTGCAACCGTGGACAAACTGTATTCCACATCTTCGATGTCCACCTTCACGTCGTTGCAGTCCACACGCGGTCGTCGGCTGGTTACCACAGAGCTGACGTCCATTCCATACGCAGTCGAGAACTTAAGGGCGTTGGACCCTGTCGAACTCGGGTGGATGGGGACTCAGTACTGTTGGGTCGATTTCGACCGCCAGTTTGAGCTGGCCCACACTAGTTCCCGTCAGCGTCGATGCCTCGCCCACTATAAACGCAACGGCGCCGTGTACTTGGAGGCCGTGGTGCGCAACCAGAACTGGGCCAACTTGATGACCCACATTGGCGGCGACGACGGCTTGTTTACGGTCGCGATTCTGGACTGGCTGGATCAAACGGAAGCCGGCCAGAGGTGGATTACAGCGACGTCCAACGCCAGAATCACTACGACCGTGGCGGACGAGGTGGCGTACTGGGAGGCCCGCTTGCTCACGTCGTTTACGCTTCAGTGGCAAAATGACTATATCACGGGGCTCTCCGACCTGTTGACGCTGCAAAATGCGCTCGGCATGCAATATGACGTCTTGTTGAGTCGCATGCCATCCAAGCTCGCGACGTGGACGTCCATTGTCATGTACTGTGCGTTCTACAACGACATGTACTTTATGCACTGGCAAAACCGCAGTCTCATCCGGTCGGCCAACAACTCGTTTCTACAAGCCCCGCCGTTAAACTACGAGGTGGCGCTGGGTATGTCCGAAGCCACCGATGGGGCAACGGTCCAAATTAGGGCCTTTCGCGCCATCGTCGGACCGTTCTTCTCTGTGGACACGTGGATTCTACCTGTCCCATTGTCGGCAGTGGACATGTATCAAGCATTTCAAACTGAAGTGCGCCAGGTCATGTCGAAATCCGCCTCGGTGGAGACCGCAGTGTCGACCATATCTGTAGCCACCACCCTCATGCCGACGCCGCTAGCCTGGTCCGATCAAACGTTATGGTTTTTCGGCGGAAATCCCATGTGTCTATACGGGCAACCGCAGAGGTTTCTGCAACAAACGTTTGGGTTTGACGACTCGTGCGACGATCAATTGCCATTGACGGTGGTGGTCACTAGATACGCGGCTCTCTTTAGCGTGCTCGTGATGGAGCACCATGACAAGAGTCATATTGCCGAGACGATGTGTAGCCTCGACGTTGCCCCTCGCAAGTGCCAAGGCTACATAAACACTTGGACCCAAGTGAGAGATCTCATAGCGCTACCAACGTTGCTGTCGACGGACCAAGTACTGCTGGACATACGTGC
This sequence comes from Aphanomyces astaci, assembly GCF_000520075.1. Classification (NCBI taxonomy): domain Eukaryota; phylum Oomycota; class Saprolegniomycetes; order Saprolegniales; family Verrucalvaceae; genus Aphanomyces; species Aphanomyces astaci. The sequence continues at coordinate 313,889 of NW_009798281.1, forward strand.
CTTAGACGTGGGCATCATGCAGTTTGCGTCGTCGGAACCATCATCTATAGAAGGGCAAGGCATGATCTTATTTCAACGGCTACTGGACGCGTCTGCGTTCGATTTTTACAGCTGGGTGATGGTGTTTGACTGGATTGAAGGCCTTCGCGAAGTCGTGCGCTTCGACGGTGACGTCCAGTCGATGACCCTCATGTCCATGCGTAATGTTCCCGTGGCTTTTGCGTCCTCGTCGACGTACGTGTCGGCGGTCTCACGGGGCATCATCTACTTCCTCGGGTACGTTTCGATGGTGCTAACCGTGGTGGGGATATGGTGTGTTCTGGCAACGGTTTCTGCCGTGCAAAAGTCATCGAGGACGAGTCCGAACTTGGTTTGGTTCAACCACGTCGTGGGAGCAGTGTGGATTGGTCGGCCACTGCTCCTCCTTCGAGGGGTCACGGCTATCCTTTTCCTCAGCACCGCCCAGCTGCATGTGACGACGGGCACAACTTCGTCGTCGTCGCGCTTTGAACTGCGGACTCGGTCGTGGCTCGACACTGCAATTCTGGCGGGCGAGGCAACGTGGGTGCTCTACGTGGCGGTAGATTTCTTAACGATCGTGAGCCGCCGATTCACGAGGATGTATGCCCCAGTGGCGTACGTCTTGTCTTGGGGCGTTCTCGTGGGGTTGGAGGTGGTTGACCCCGTGGTGCCTATCGCATGGACCCAGCGCATGTGTACGTCACAAGACATGGACCAGGCGCTGTCGTGCTCCAGCGCGGTGCTGCAAATAGGATCGTACCAGCGCGTGTGGAAGATTGTGTTGTTGCAAGTGCTGGCCCTCGGGGGCGGTGTGGTCGTAGCGTCGGTGGTGCCGCCCCTCTTGCTTGGAGTGAATAAGAAGCCGTCCACTCGGCGTCGGCGCTCTCGTCCGTCGGAGCGGCATGTGCTGAGTGTCGCCGCCTCACTGTTCTTTCCATTGGAGAAGCCCACATCCACTACGTCGACGTCGCTGGGGACGTTTGACATGCCGACGATTCCTTCCCACGATGTCGCGTCGTGGTTGATGGCAGGTCTGGTTCCACTTCCATGGCGCGTCGATGCGATTTTCGACATTAAAGTGTGGTTGCTACATGGGAAATATGTCATGCCCGCGATGCTACCGGTAAAACCCTTCACCTTTAGAATGCGACAAGGTGTTCCTGTGAAGAGGCCCAGTCGTTGGTCCAAACTTATCCGCGTGGGCGTTGCGTTGCTCTATGTTGTGGTCAGTCTCGGCAGTAGTCTTTGGTACCTCGAAATGACCCAAGCGCATTTACAAAACGACCTCATGTGGGCTAACTACAACATCACGGGCGTCCACACGTTTATCGCGACGTGGCTCAACGAACAGCTCGCTCTGGGGACACACCAAGCCACTGTGTACTTGCACAGCGATGACATCAGCGACGACAACTCGTATGACAACCCGGACAGCGAAGTCGTATCCGTGCCAAACGGCGGGGCGTCGATGCAATACTCGGAATTAAGTACCCTTGACGCGACCATCACGGGGCTACAGACGACTGACGCGTGTTCTGTGCCTTGGATCTTCACGCAATACTGCTTTGTGGACTTCAATCAACGGTGGGAACTGGCCAACACCGAAGCTAGGCAACGACGCTGTCTAGGGATAACAGCCAACGGCGCCGTGTTTCTAGAATCCATCCTTCGAAACGTTGACTACGTGGCCTTTCGCCGTTGTTGGGGCGACGCCTTTGACGTGGCAATCGCCAACGAAGTCCAGCAGTCTGTGGATGGTCGCAACTGGTTGTCCATTGTGTCTGCGACCACCAAGCTGAGCGTAGTCGACGAGATCGCCGTGTGGACACGTCACGGCATCCGCCACTTTCAAACCCAGTGGCAGAACTTCAAAACCATCGGTTTTACCAACGAGTACGCGGTCGTGAATGCGTTCGGGATGGTCCACACGTTCGAATTGACGGCCGAGTGCGCCGCGTTTCGCTTGGAAAAGCAAACCACCATGAAAATGTACTGGGCCCTGGCCAACGACCTGCTGGCCGTAAGCGGAAATGGCACAACCATCTCTGGACGAGGGCTGATTCGGTCCAGCGCATCTTTTGCGTTTGAAAACTCCACCGTCCTAGAGATATTGGTACAACAAGGCCTTGTCCTAGCACCACTGCCACAGATCTTTGCCGTCGTAAACTCCTACATTGGTCCGTTTGGATCGGTGGACATGACGTACATTGGTTGTCCGGCCAGCGTCAAGTCGGCAATCCAGTCGATTTTCGCGGCGTTGAGTCGATCTCTAGCCAAACGCGATGACGCACAACTAGCCTACGCCAATATCATCAACGGCATGAACATTCTCAACCCAATCCCGGCCCCGTGGATTGCATTGGACTTTTGGGTACATGGAGGCAGCATGTTGTGTCCTGCAAGCCACCCCGTGGGTATTTCCCAAGGTCTGTTGGAGTTCACGTCATTGCACAAGCAATGCTCGTCCGTGCCATTGCTCTCCACCTTGTATTTCAGCCGCAAACACATGGTTGCGGCCTCGGTCTTGTCCCAATCTACCCTTGCAACGCCAGAACTCATTGCACGGACCTGTTCTGTTGGAGAAAATACAGACAGCTCGTGTGCAGAGATCATAAACCGCAGTGTCGCGTTCGCAAGTGACGTCTTGGCACCGCATTTGGCCGTGGACATGTCCACAATAGTGTCCGATGCGATCGAACAAGTCATGGCGCTCAATGTGGAGTTGATTCAATTTGGCACTACGATGGACAATGACGAGGTGTCCCCTCTGAGATTGTTCCGAACCGCCTTGTTAGACCCCGTCCATCCCGAATTCACGTTCTTTGCATGGATTTTCCTCATTGATTGGGCGCGGGGGTCTCGCGACGTGGTGCAATTTGCCGGCGACCGAGGAAACGTCACCTTACTCACCGATTTCGAGCCCCCCCTCAAGCAACCTGTTAACCTGGCACAATACCCAGGGTATTTATCCAAATACCTTCTCAGTGCCATGTGGTATTCCACGCTCACGGCCATGTTCGTGGCGGCGTTGATGGTGCTCTACTTGGCAATCAGTAAGGGCTATGTGGAAGCCGCCAACTTGTACGAATTCCAGCGGGTTGGGTCGATTGTGTGGATCGGTCGGCCGTTTCTAATCGGTCGGTGCATCACGGCCATGGGCCTGCTCGCGTCGGCGTCACTCGAGTTGCGGTATTCTGGCCACATGACGTACATTGAATCGGTCCAAGTGCCATGGTTCAAAACGTTGCTGGCCGCGAACGAGTTTACGTGGCATGTGGCAATTTTGAATGACATTGGTGTCGTCGTCACTCAAGAATACACCGTCTACTACGCGACGATCAACAGCGCGCTGGTGGGGTCGGTGGCTGCACTGGTGTCGTTCAATGCTCCGATCCTTCACGCCATGGTCATCGATAAGCAGTGCCATGTGCAGCAAGTGGACTTTGCCGTTGTGTGTACCAGTGGGTACATTGCCATTGGACAGTTGTCCCGGGTCGTCACGTTGGTGGTCGTGGTACTGGCCTGCAACGTGCTGTGCTATGTTGCAACCCGACAAATGACTGGCAAGCCAGAACCGACGGCGCTCAAGTCGGTGTTTTTGTATGCCGGGGCAAAGTACATGTTCTCAAGTGCGGAATGGATCAGCGACGGCATGTACTACATGGATCGCATGTCTGCAGCCATGAACGGCATCGTAACCGTTCGATACGCCAATGTCATGTACGGCCTAGACATAAAGCTCTGGTGTACATTCCAAGTGGATGTGTCCGAGACGGTGCCGCACACTCGAGCCGCCCAATTTGCCTTGCCTTTGCGTCTCACCAGTGAGTATTAATAAGTTGCACCGGCGATTCTGTTATAAGCCAGGACATACTTAATTCATCACTGTATGGTGCCCGTGACTGAATGTTCAACGATGGGGGTACCACCCAATTGCTGAAACGATCCCATAACGAGATATGTGTCGATACTACATCTGTCATGCAATCGATAGCGGACATCAAGGGATGGTACCCCAAGGTTGCTATGCAGCGGATATAAGTGTGTTGTTTCGATAAATGCACGCGCAGTGTTTACGTGGATAATTCTAATGAGCACACCCTGCTACATTGACAGGGTGCACATAGATAATCCGACAACGTCGACATGGATATCAGTATTCATTGGATAAATGCAATGGCAACGCAAACTCGGTCGCGCGGGTGTGCGGCATCGTGTCGGCGAGGTCCACTTGCAACGTGCACCAGAACTTGATGTCGAGCCCGTACATGACACTGCCCCGACGAACCGTCAAAATGCCATTAATGGCTGCTGATATGCGATCCATAAAGTACATATCATCGCTGATCTATTCCGCCGTTGTAAACATGTACTTGGCTCCTGCGAACAAGAAACCAGACTTGAGTCGGGTTTTCTGGGTATTCGTCACTAGGTAGCGTGTGATGGCATAGCACACCACATTTCGAGACCAGGACGATGGCAATCAAAAGCACAAAGCGGACGGGTTGGCCGATGGCTAGGTCGCCAGTCGTGCACACGACCTGAAAGTCCACCTGCGCCATGTGACATTGTTGTCGATGGTCAGCGAATAGGTCATGGGAAGGGCCAGCGAAATACCCGCCATGACCACCCACACGAAGAAACTGCTGGCTGTCGAGTAGGACGGCGTGTACTGGTGGGTGAGCACCAAAGCCAATCATTCACCACCGCCGCGAGCCACGTGATTTCGTTGGCCGCCAGCAACGTTTTCAGCACCGACAGCTGCGCGGATTCAAAGCATGAGATGCGGCCAGAGTAGTGCAATTCCAGGGTCGCCGTGGATGGAGAAGTTGTGGACAAGCTGGGTCTGAATTCGTCAGACCGCACGCTGCGTCGATCTTGTCTGGAGTGGCCGAGCCCAATTGGTGGGTTGTCCAGTGCGCCACTTCGCCTGGTATAGTCGTTATGGGAATAAACCAAACATCTGACGACAGTCATGCAACGCCTGTATATATTGACAAGGATTGTTGGACGTTGATGCGATCCACTTCTGACCTTCAGGGACTTGGAGGAGCCAGTCCAGCACCATGCCGAAGATCCCGTCGCTTTGGCCGTAATACCCCCTCAAATCGTTCCAAGCTATGTTTCGCAGGACGGTCTCCATGTACACGGCGCCATTGGCCTTGTGAAGGTTCTCACACCGATCTTGTCTGTTTTGGGTGTGCGCGACTTCAAATCGTTGCGTGAGATCGACCCAGCAGTACTGGGTTCCTATCCACATGGCATCTTGCGTCGTCATCGTGCGGAGGTTTTCCACGGCATGCTTGAGCTCGGTCAGGACCAGTCACCGAGGATACACCAGGTAAATGTCGGTGGTCGAGGCTAGCCTCGCGTAGTGTTTGGCGACGGCAGCTCGTGGGGATAGGAGATCCATGGGACCGGATGCAAGCGTGGGCAGCCACGAGTTAAAGATGCCGATGATCAGCGCTTGGTGGTGTGTCGTGGAGTTGGCGCACCACATGTCATTGAGCATCGCAGGGTTTAATATTTAGATGTACATGAACACACAGCCGACAGTGCAATGTAGCCACAGCCTAGCGCTGTTGACAGCAGCGACGGTTTTGTGGGCGGCGTAGGGAAATCGCCTGCAGGTAGGATTTGCATGACGTTCCAGGTAATACCCTGTGATGGTGGATTTTGAAGTCGATGGTGGTGTCTAAGGGTGAAACTAAAAGCAATATTATATGATCCTAGTGGCCAATAGTTTCGTTGTTGGACTGCCACTTCGCAGTTACATGTAAATGCGACTTTACAGTATTACGTGGTGTTGAAGTTTACTGTAAGATTACTACTACGTAGTACTTCAGTGCCTGAACTGTGACATTAACCTTAACGTAAAAAATCAATCTGGTACTGCGCGTCCACCGAGTCCAAGTGCTGCAGATTTTGCAACTTGTCGCGGAACTCGGAGCCTCCACACAACGGCTGCGTGCGCAAGGACCGCCACTCGATGCGCGCCAGGTCCAAGCGCTGGTCGGCGTTGCAGATGAGGTGACTTATGTAGTGTACACTGAAACTGACGCAACATCACCGCTTCATCAACAGTTTGCCACACACGTCATATTTTGGTACTGTAAAATTCACAACTTCAATACATGAACAAAGAAATGTATTACTCCAAGTAATTTGGATTGCAGGGTTTCCTGTAATCGCTGTCATGGCTGTGCCAGCCAGGACAAGTTCTAATCTGGGCGTGGGATTGTTACCCTGAATACCGGTTGGACATGTGCAGCGGAAGTGCAAAGTGGGCCGCGGTTGTATGGGGACTGGTGTCTGCTAGATTCACGTGAAGCGTTCGCCATAGTTTGATGTCCAGCCCATACATGACAGTGCCCCGTCGAATGGTCAGGATGCCGTTCATGGCCGCGGACATGCGATCCATGTAGTAGATGTGGCCGTCAATCCAATCGGCAGTGGAGAACATGTACTTGGCCCCAGCGTACAAGAACACGGACTTGAGCGGCGTCGACTCTGGTTTGTCCATCACGTGTCGGGCGGCAAAGTAGCACAACGCGTTGCACGTCAGCACTGCACCAACCATACCCACAAGGCGCAGCGGTTGTCCAATGGCAAGGTGGCCGCTCGTACAAACGACCAGCGAGTCCATTGCTGCCACTTGACATTGCTTGTCGACTACCATGGCGTGACTTGTTGGAATGGCAATTGAAAGGGTGGCTGTGAACAGCCAGACCAACATAGTGTTGCCCGTGGCGTAGTGAGGCGTGTATTCTTGCGTCAGCACCAGCGCCATGTCGTTCACAATCGCCACAAGCCACGTGATTTCGTTGGCGGCGAGGATCGTCATGTACCACGGAACTTGAGCCGATGTGAAAAACGTGATGTAGCCAGAGAAGTGCAGCTCGAGGGATGCTGTCGAGAGTACACCGATGGCAGTAAGGCTTCGAACAAACAACAGCGGCCGACCGACCCACACGATGGCCCCCACGCGTTGCAACTTGAACAAGTTCATCACGTCCACGTGCCCATGGCTCAACGCAATGTACACGAGCAAGAGGACCGCCAAGAAGATCATTGTCGAAGTCACATACAGTACCACATTTCGAAGGTACGACGCTAAATTCACTGGAAACTGCACCATGCTCACGTGATCTTTCACGAAGGGCTGGTATTCCGTTAACAACGTTATGTTTCCAACATCGCCCTCAAATGACACGACTTCGCGATAGCCCACGACCCAGTCGACCAAAAACACCCACGAAAAGAACTCGAAGCTTTCGTCAGAGGGGTTGAATACCAAGGAACGGTACAGCGTCAAAGGAGATGCTTCGTCCAGCCTGCCATACTGTACAAATTCTACGTTCAACGCCACAACTGCGTCGATGGCCTGGGCTACCATTGACGCTACAACGTGTTTGTCGATTCTGTTGTGAATATACGTGTCAATAAACGCGATGATCGAAGCCAAGTATTTCATGCACAATGGGTTTCCAGTACCGTCGTGTCGACATATGGAAGCCAGAAATTCTGGAGTGTTTCGGAGCGGCAGTTGCGATAACAGCGCAGCCAACAGGGCATTTTGCTGATCAAACGCTACGGCTGCATACATTGGTGTGAATGAACATTGGCGATGCCATGCCACGAACCCTTGTAACCCCGTTCCAACTGGGCTTGGCTGGGCTTCCGGACACAAAATGCTGCCGCTCACCGAATTAAATTTCAAATCTATCCACTGCCTTGGCACTGGGTTCATGAGGTTCAAACCACTGGGAAGGTTGAAATACGCAACTTGTGCCGCGTCGCTTTGCGCGAGGGACTGCCTCAGTGTCGTAAAGACTTGACGAGCGACGCCTTTCAAGATCGACGGGCACGGCACGTAGGTCACGTCCACAGATCCGAACGAGCCAAGCTCAGACTGGAGCAAGCGATACGCGTTGGGCAACGGACTCGACACCGTGCCATTCTCCATCAGCAGCGACTGCATCGATGTATTGGCAAACGCAAAGAGCGAACTCGACCGGATCAAGCTGTGTCCGGCAATGGCAGTGGCATTGTTGGACACGGCCGCCAAGTCGCTCGCGAACGCCCAGTACATTTTAAACGTCGTTTCGCTTTCGAACCGAAACCTCGAGTATTCGTTTTGCAGCGTGAACGGGTACGAGATGCCATACACGTTGGTCACGGCGTAGTTGTTGACAAGGCCGATGGTTTTGTAGTTTTGCCACTGGGTGGTAAAGTGACTCACTCCGTGGGTTTTCCAGAACGCGATTTCAGTACTCACGCTTGGTTTCTCGTCGGCGAACACCTCATTAAGCCAGTCTTGACCTGCCGTCGATTGCTTCAAGTCGTTCACGATTGCGGCATCGATCGCATGTCCCCAGCATCGGGCAAACTCGCGGCAGTCAATGTTCCTCCATACGGATTCGAGAAACACGGCCCCATTTGATGTCATTCGTCGGCAGCGCTGCTGTCTGGCTGCAGTGTTGGCCAAATCCCACCGCTGGTCAAAGTCCACAAAGCAGTACTGCGTGGAAATCCATGGCACTTCACACGCATCCGACGCCCGAAGGCCCACGATCGCGTCTTGGATGGCATTCAGTTCCGTGTAGAGTAGCATTTGGCCAAAGTTGGAGGGCGACATGATACGACTGCTGTCTTGGTCAAACGATCCATCTTGATTGATATACTCGACGTCCATGGCAGTCTCCGTCTTGCGCACGCCAAGATATAGCTCGTCGTTTAGCCAGTTGGACATGAACACATGCATTCCAGACATATTGAACGTGGCCCAATACAGATCGTTGGCCAAGTTCACTTGGGCGACCTGAAAGTATAAAACACTTCCAACAATTCCCCCTACAGCATAGAGCACTGCCGCCAACTCACCAACCCGCTGCAGACGTTGCTGCGATTTTTTGGACAAGTACTTTTCGTAAGGTGGCGATGGCTGGAGTTGGGAAAAGTTCGCAATTGTGGCTTTGCGAGCTATTCGTGAATGGCTCGTGTCGTGCAACCACAACTTGATATCAAACAGCCCTCCTCGTCGCCAGGGGATGAGTCCGGCCATGAGCTGTGACGCAAAGTTCTGCGAGGCCAAGTCGTCCAGATCTGAGACCTCCAGAGGAAAATAGTTGTCGGCTACACCAAGGATGTACCGCTGGAAACGAATAGCAGGGACGGGGTGCCGCCGTTCGAGCACTGTCTTGTATACCAAGGAAATGGCCATGGCCGCACAGATCGAAAGGCTCTGAATCAATAAGATTAGGCGTACCCGATCGAACGACCCCATTCGAATCCCTCCACTGGAACATTTGATGGCTTGGTCCATGTTTTGGCCAGTGCAGACACGATCGATCCAGGCCCAGGGCAGCACAGGCACCGTCAGTTCCACCAAGACCAGCACGGACCATGCAATGACGCAGCTCAGGGGGGCGTACGACCTGGTAAAGTGAGACGTGACCACAGTGAGAAAGTCCACCGCAACGTACAGAGCCCAAGTGGCTTCGCCAGCAATCACACACGTGCTGAACCAGTATCTCGGTCGAAACTCAAAGTGGGAATGGACGCCGTTGATCGTGGCCAGGTGGAGCTGGGTCGTGCTTAGAACGAGGATGGCGGTGCCACCACGGAGCAGGAGCAAGGGGCGACCGATCCACACGGACCCCACAACGTGATTGAACCACAAAAACTCGGAAGTTTGCAACTTGGAAGTCCCAAAGGCCAGCGTCGAGACGAGACTTGCGGTGCAAATCGTAGCTAAAATCGCCGTGACGTAGACCACGACGTAGTACAAGCCGTGTGTCGCTGACGCAATAGACTCTGCTCCGCTGAAAAATTGCACTGGCGACTCTGCCACCGACATCAGAGTCAACGATGCCACGTCTCCGTCAAATCGAACGACTTCGCGCCTCCCAGAGACCCATTCGTAGATGAAGAACCACCCAAAGAACTGAAAGGCAGGGTCTTGCAGCAGCGGCTCGAACAAGATTGTCATGTTGAACCCGTCCACGGATGATGCAAACTGCATGATCCCCACGTTGAGAAGTGTGACTTGGTGGAATACGTCGTCGAACAACGCAGTGAAGCTGGCTGGGACTGGGGGCAAGTGCTTTTCGACTTCAAGAATCGATTGACACAACCGACGGCAGGATTCGGGAGCAGCGACCACCGCACAAATGTCGTCAACTTGCACCCGTTTGGTCGCCTGGACGGCGAAAAGGCTGGCGTGCAAATTGTAGTCGAGAGAAAGTGGGGTCTGTTTGTCGCACAAGTCGTGAAAACCAAACGTGTTTTGCACGTACACCTGAGGGGCGCCACGCAGGCAGAGAGGGTTTCCACCGTAAAACAATCGGTCTTGGCGAGTCCACGATGGGGGAGTGGGGGAGAGAGTCGTGCCCTGGATCGCATCTGCTGCGAAGTCAATGTCGACGTTCAGCCTCGCCATGGCTAGAACAATGTCCTCGAATTGCCGATACAAGGCCACGACTGTCGGCGGCACGGGGACGACAAACGCGTCGACACAAAAGAAGGGGCCGATGGACGCCCGGAACGCGTCCACTTGGGTCAAATACTCGCCAACATTGGTGGGCATACTGTCCATAACTACCTCGGGGTGTTGGAGGAAGGAGTTGTTGGCAGACCGAATGAGGCTTCGATTGGTCAAGTACATGTAGTACATGTCGTTCATGATGGTCCAATACAAGATTACAGACGTCCACGTCACCTCAGCATACGACACACTGCGCAGGACTAGTTCTTGCTGCATGCCAAGGGCGTTGACCAGCACAATCGCGTCCGACATGCCGTTGACAAAGTCGTTCTGCCACTGCAGCGTAAACGACGTGATGCCGTTTTCAGTCCAGAGCGCCACTTCCTCGGCCGCAGTCGTTGTGGGTCGAGCGGACGACGTGGTTGCCACCCAACGTCGACCGTCCTCACTTTGGACGAGCCAATCTTGAACGGCGATCTCAAAGACTGCCCCGTAAAAACTCATAAAATCGTCCCAGACTTGGTTTCGCAGCATTGATTCCATGTAGACTGCACCGTTGGAGCGGTACCGATCCCGACAGCGAGTTTGACGTGTTTCGGTGTGGGCGATTTCGAATCGTTTCTGGAAATCCACCCAGCAATACTGAGTTCCCATCCACAGGCTGTTTGGGGCGTCTAAAGACCGTAAGTTTTGCACGGCATATTCGACAGAAGTGAGCTCTGTCAAGACCAACTGCCGGGGATAGGTGGAATAGACGGCTGTGCTTGGTATAACGGCGGTGTATGGTCTGCCGATGGTAGCTCGTGGAGAAAAGATGTCAAGTGCGCCAGACGATTGTGAGGGGAGGATGGCGTTGAAGATGTCGATGACCAGCGCTTGGTCTCTGGAACTGGAGTAGTTGGCCCACCACACGTCGTTGGAAAGTGAGGGTTGAACCACGTAGAGGTACCATACCGAACAAATGATAGACAGTGTGATGTAGCTACAACCGACAAGAGTCCATGGAATATTGGGAGCTCTGGAGGCAGGGATGTCGGGGAGACCACTGTCCATCGGCAGTACTCGATGCATGCCTTTGTAATGACCGTTTACTCACTGACGATTTTGTAACGATGTTTCATTTGCAGTTAGTTATTGCTGATCAACTCGCTTTGGAAGCGTTTCGCGGTTACATTTGTCGGGCGGTAAAATACTGACTATTACGAGTATACAAGCCAAGTGGTCTTCCAGCAACAACGATGATAAGATCTGTACAATAGACTTGCCGTGACTCGAGGCAACACGGCAAGCCAATTGGTTTGGTCTTCTTGATTGTACAAGCAAAATGTCTACTGCCAACCCTACGACAATAGAGACTTTTACGAATGATTTCCCAGAACTCCGTGGAGAGATACAACAGTGCAATATGACAAACCCTGAAAAAAAAAACGCTCAATAAATTTGGATACCGGTAAACCAAGGCTGAAAACCGTTCAAACGAATAAACTCTAGTTAGATCAGGCATATGTTTTTGTACTCTGACCACCTCAACCCCGGGGATTGAGCATTATACTATACGTGATGTCCTTTGGCTGGCACTTTTCTGAAATGACTGGTGGTGTTCCGTTTTGGCGGTTTT
>NW_009798281.1:339368-366984 GCF_000520075.1 Aphanomyces astaci
GAGATGAAATAGTTTTTTTATTTGACTATGATTTATAGGACGGGTGCAGCTTTGGCTACAAATTCTTTCTATACATCAAATTCTTTCTATACATATATATATATCGACATGAGAGATGAAATAGTTTTTTTATTTGACTATGATTTATAGGACGGGTGCAGCTTTGGCTACAAATTCTTTCTATACATCAAATTCTTTCTATACATATATATATATCGACATGAGAGATGAAATAGTTTTTTTATTTGACTATGATTTATAGGACGGGTGCCGCTTTGGCTACAAATTCTCTCTCACTATTAATATATATATATCGTGATGTAATTTTGTTTTAATTTGATTTCTAGGACTAGTGCAGCTTTGGCTACAAATTCTCTCTCACTATTTATATATACATATATATCGTGATGAAAATTTATTTTAATTTGATTTCTAGGACTGGTGCAGCTTTGGCTACAAATTCTGCGAACGCACCGGGCACACGGCGGACCCGTCGAGCCAGGAGATTTCCGTCGTGTTTGTGCAGTGGATGGACTGTGTGTGGCAATTGTGTCGGCAGTTTCCGTGCTCATTTGAGTTCAACACGCGCTACTTGATTTTGATTCTCGACCATTTGTATTCGTGTCGATTTGGTACGTCTAATAATATTAGTATTATCATATACCTGGTTTCACCATGGACATAGGCACGTTCTTGTATGACTCGGAGCAGCGCCGCGTGGTGGAAGAGAGCCGCGCCCCCACGACGTCGCTGTGGACGTACTTGTCCAGCTTGGAGCGGTCATTTGTGTCGAATCCGTACTTTGAACCGCGCAAGTATTCCAGACAAAACTGGCACGCCCGGGTGGTGGAGCGGCGGCAGGCCAATGAGTTTCCCATGTCGCAGTGGCAGCAACCTGTAGACGACCACCGCCGCCACCACCACGTGTCCGTGGACGGGTATGTTTGGGGTTTCTTTCACGACTATTAGTGTGTCGACTTTTCACCACAAGATTATTCGAATACGTGTTGCATGTTGTCATTCTATCTATCTATTGTCGTGCTTATTCAAAATTGGAGGGACACGCCGAATGAATGTATTTAGAATTCATTTTATAGAATTCCTTTAATATTTGATTTATACAATTTAAATAACCTCTGTGAACTCTTTTTTATTTATTGTTCTAGATATATATATATATATATTTAGCAATATCTTGAATTGTATCTATCCTATAAAATACCTATATCGACACAACCAAATGTAGTAAAGAATCGGCCGAAGCTTTTAGCCAATCAGATTGCAGGAAATCATCAATTCAACCAATGAACAACTAATTAGAGTGTGATTTAATTAGTGTGATGGACAACATCGCTAGACATATTTTACATACATCATTCAGTACAGAAATCGATCGATGTATTTGGCAAGTCAGTACAAAAGTCCAAATTTGGGCTGAATGGACTATATATATATATACCCTATTGTAAAAAAAACACTATATTTTCATGGCTATTCATGATATCCTTGCGATTTTCATCGAAAGTACTTGGTAGACATGGCCTGGTGGGGTTAGAGGAAAAAGAAGATGGCGTGGTGCTAGTGCACACGGACAGCTCGCAGCAGTTGGAAGCGCTGGCATCGCCGCATCGCGGTCGTGATGCCGTCCCGCCTTTGAAAGTGCCCGACGAAGCAACATGGAAAGGATTGCCAAGCAAGACCAAGCCCCCAAAGAAGAAAATCCACTCGATTGTGCAGGATCTGGACACGGGGTTGATGTTTCCCCACGTCATTGAAACGGTAGCGTCGCCCCTGCCAAGCCCTGCCGCGTTTGCCAGAATGATGGACTACAGCACTCTTGACGACGACGACCTCGAGTTTCTACCGCGGAACGACCAGATCGCACACGGCAAGGACGACAGCAGTAGCAGTAGCAGTGACGAGAGCGAAGGCAGCCAGGCGAGCAGCAAGGACGTGCGCAGCTTTGGGCCTGACGCAGACGTGTTGGTCCCTAGTGTATCGGTGAAATGTCTGCGGCTGTGGACAGAATACTACCTGCGATGGGATGCCACCGCTACGATAGACCGTCATGGCGAACTCGAGCGCGAAGCCAAGCTGCGAGACGTGCTCGGGGAGTTGGAGTATTACAAGAAACAGCAACGAAAACGAGAGTCTGGGGAAACCATCATGGTACAGACTCGCATACTGCGTGGTGGTTTGACACACGTTATTTGGGTGGTAGCGGCGGGGGGGGATTGATCCAAGGCCTCGGGGGGACGACAGGGATGGCCGCGACGACGAAAACGACATGGTGGGGCTCGCCATGGAGGATTTGTTTGAAGTCGAGTCCAGGCAAGTGATGGCAGACCTGGTGGCATCCCCCTCTCCAACGCCCACAAAGAACGAGAAGGATGACGTGCTGACGGCGGACAAACTAAGCGCCCACAACCATCAGATGGAGGTCGCAGACTTGCAAGCAAGGCATCGCGTGGCGATCGATCGCATGCAAATGCAATACGAAGACTACTTGTCGCAGCGATTACAGCGTTAACACGATAGATAGTTAAGCCACGTTCGGTGGAAAAAACAAATAAAGTAATGTTACTATGTATACTTCGTGCTATTAAAAGGAGTATAATATTAATATAATAATAGTAAAGACTTCCCCAGCATACATATTATATCTAGTATAGTACTACGTAGTATTATAGTAGGGTCGAACATACTAGTACGAACATGTTGGTTGCAACTAGTATATGTATCATACAGTGGAAGACTACCGAAAATACCTGGAAGACTGTGGAAGACTACCAAAGATACCTCAGTAGGCATTACCCCCACGTCGATTCATTACTGTATTACACCCGCGCAACATCAACTTGAACTCTAAACACTTCCCATATGAAAACGGTGCAAAATTGTTTCACCGAGTGACACATTATGACAATAAATCATCAACAGTCAACAGACCGGTAGATAGCATGTATCAGTAGTAAGCTTACTCGTGGTTGGCACACACAATAATGGACATGACTGTCCTACGAGCGTATTATCGGGTGCACAACAACTTGGCCGTCGCATACACAGTGAATCCAGCACTCGAACACAAGTGATTGCCCTGCAAACACTGGTACAGGGGGGGGCTAGAAGGTGGCGCAGTATACCGTTTGATGGCATGTCATCGACCAGCAAATGTGAGGCCAGAATACAGTACATACGCGACTGGATTTACACGAGAAACCTGGAAAAAACGCGAATAAAAAATGTCGCTGTTTTCTATCTAAATCAATCAAAGCAAGGCTCGGCACCACAATCTCGGGGAAACCAGTGTCCATGTCGCCAACACATAAGCAGGTTGTGTTTCGACGTGATGTGTCACTCGGACGAGAGTGAGGGCACTTTGCTGCTAACGTCCTGGCGTCACTGTTGGAAACGAGGTAAAGTCAACTTGCCGTTTGTATCAGGTTGTATCACACTCAGAGTGGCATGGTGAGCACGTCCACCGCGGCTTTACATTTTTCGAGGTAAAACCAACATTCGGTCCCACGACTGTATTACGCGCACCGGTGACACTCAACGATCTTTACAATGTTAGCAAACTCACAATGCTGCTACAATACTGTACGTAGCCTTCATTTGTCAAGTTGTTTGGACGACAAGAGGCTTTCTCATGAAGTCGGGCTCGTCGTTGGCCGTGACGTCCAAGTTTGGCCGGCAGCGCAGTGCATTGCTCGACGCCATTGAAGAAGAGGAAGGCTACGACAGCGACGCCAAAGCTGCGACGAAGTGTCGACAGTCAGTGTGGAACTGCCCCAGTCGCAGTGTCCACCCCAAGTTTGTCCTGTATCGAAGTGGAAGCAGTGACCACCACGACACGAACCACCGAGTCATGCGGCAAGTTGTGGACGCTGTCACCCAAGGCCTGTCCATCGTGTTGTTTGAAATCTGCCGCGGGGTGCTTGTAGTTGTTGTGGTTGGGTCTGTCGCCACGGCCGCGGTGTGCGTCGGGGTGTATGTGCACATGAACCAGTGGCAACTTGTAGTTTAGACGTCGCGCGTCTGTCATTATCATATTATTTATTATACGCACGTTCAACGAAAACGATGTTCAAATGGGCATTTCGAGTTTATTCGGGGGTTATACTTCGTTCACATGCTCGTTGCCCGCGGCTTTATCCATGGCCACGTCCAGCGATGGGTTGGCAGCTTGCAGGGCTTCAAGTGCTGCTAGGCCAGTGTCGCCCAAGTTGTTTCCTCCCATTTCCAACGTTTTCAAGCTCGGGTGTGAGTGGAGGGCGTTAAACAGCAACGCTGCTACCTCCCCATGCAGTTCATTGGCCCCAATGTCTAGTACTTGCAGTGTCTTGTTGGCTTGAAGAACCGGCAACACTTGTGCAAACCCCGACCCCAACGCGTTGTGAAACAGCCGTAGTTCTGTCAACGTTGTCGACTGCCACAGCCGCGCCACGGCGATATGCGTCAGGCCGTTTCCACTGACGTTCAAAGACGTCAGCTGAGGCGGCAACGACGTCGCCAAGGCCTCTACAAGCGCGTCGCTCACGCCCGTGGATGCCACATTCAACGACTGGAGCGAGCGGTTGGAGGCAAGCCCTAGGCAAAATGCTGCCACGCTGGTGCTGGACAAGGCGCTGTGCGAAATATCCAAGTGCTTCAAGGTTTGGTTGGCACCCAAGGCGTGTCCGAGAGCGATCAGCGCGTCGTCTGGAAGGTTGCATTGGGTCAAATGAAGTGATTCGATCGAGGTATTAGCAGCTAACGCCGTGAAAAGAGCCGTCGCCGCGCGTCCAAGAGGGTTGCCAGTGAACAAAACAGTTCGAAGACCGCAGTTGGCGTCTCGGATGTAATTGGGAAGGATGGACGAGTCGCTTAGGGCGAGCTCGCTGTCGTGGACGTCAAGGGTTTGTACATTGTGGGTGGGGGACGAGTGGAGGCCAGCGATGATCGAGTCGAGACCGGTGCCATCGAAAGCATTCCGGGAAACATTCACGTGGCGAATGCTGCGATTGGCAGCCAACATGGCCCCAATAGACGCTGCGCCTGCATTCCCAAAGCCCTTGAACTCAAAGTCCCAATCAACTAAGCCACTGTGGTCGTTCTGCGCGAGTCCATTCGCCAACAATGTCACACCAGCATCCCCCAAACTGGACGTGCCGACAACCAACTTTTGTAGCACAGAATTGGTGGCCAAGACAGATGCAAACGCGGCCAGTCCCGACGCATCCAGGTCATGGCCGGACAAGTAGAACTCCTCCATGATCGGATGGGTGGCCAACGCCGCCGCCAGCGCAATGGCGTCACTCGTACCGACTGTACGTGTTCGAAGGACGTACATGTTCTTGGTGTTGCCCGCTTGCAGTTTTTGGACCAAGTCTGTCACGCCAGTCTTCGCGCCCCAAGCCATGTTTGAACTTGATGATTGAGTGGATTGATTGCTTCCAACGACTCATGGCAGAGTGATTCCATTGGCTAGGATGAATTCAGCGAGCCAATCCAGAAGCGGCATCATGTTGAAATCCAGCCAATCACAGAAATGATGAAGATGAAATCCCAAGTCACAGTCAACAAATGAAGAGCGACCTGCTCATGTTCGTTCGTCGGTCGTTCTTATACTTGGAGCATAACGTTACAAGTAGCTACCATTTCTAGGACGTATTGATGCACGAAACGACACCCCTTGGGTTGGTTTCTGCCATCGAGAAGCAGCGGCTGGATGCGGGTCATCTATAAATAGACCTGGATCCTCAAAACCACCGCACAGCCAACTCGTGTAGCGCACTTCGCAACTTGTTCCAAACGGGCTCCTACTGCACATGTCCAATCACTCCAGTCCCGACATCACAGCTCCAGTGAATATTCTCGGTAAACAAACGCACGACAACTACATATCGGCCTGCGGCTCTCACCGGTTTCTGTTCCTGAACAGATACAACCGACAACAGCGACACCCACCACCAACAACAACTGATTCTGGTAATCGTGGCCGGATCCTTGGGATTCGTGGTCGTGGTGC
This sequence comes from Aphanomyces astaci, assembly GCF_000520075.1. Taxonomy (NCBI): domain Eukaryota; phylum Oomycota; class Saprolegniomycetes; order Saprolegniales; family Verrucalvaceae; genus Aphanomyces; species Aphanomyces astaci. The sequence continues at coordinate 345,379 of NW_009798281.1, forward strand.
TCACAGTGTTGTGCTGCCGAATGCGCAAGGCAGCGGCAATGGCCAGCGTTGATCTCAACGCCCTGGACCCCCCCGTCCAAGTAGGTCTGGCGATGGAAACCGTGCTCGCGCGATATCAACTTGCTGGAAAGTTGCGCGGAAAGAAGCTCGTGGGGAACGGTACCCATTGCGCCGTGTTTCGTGCACATTACAACGAAGTCGATGTGGCGCTGAAGACGCCGTTGGCATGCATTCTCAAGCGTGCTGACTGCGCCGAGACGATGCATGTGTTTATGGACGAAATCTGCCTCTGTGCTCGCCTTCAACACCCGCACATTGTCACGTTTGTGGGCGTCGTGTACAAATCGGTCAGGGACGTGACCCTCGTGACAGAGTTCATGGAGCTGGGCAACCTCGCGACGGTGCTGGCCGCCAACGAAACCAACACCAAGTTCAAGTGGTTATCTGCGAAGAAGGCGCCAGTGACCAAACTAACGTGGGCGATTGGCATTGCCGAAGCCTTGGCGTACATGCATGGCCTTCAGTTGACCCATCGGGGGCTCAAGGCGAAGAACGTGTTGCTGTCCACGACATTCTGCCCCAAGCTAGGCGATATGGGGCTCACTCGCGACAAGGAAGTGGAGCTGAGTTTGTCCAACACCCACAGCCGCACGGCGGGCAACATTGCGCCCGAGCTACTTGCCCATGCGACGGACTATTCGTTTGCGGCCGACATGTACGCATTTGGCGCTTTGTTGTGTGAACTGGACACATGCAAACCACCGTTTTCCAACCTCGAAGGCGGCGCGGGCGGCGGCCTCGACAACAAACAAATTGCCCTCTTAGTGGGCCAAGGCAAGATGCAGCCCAAGTTTAGCTATAGCTGCCCCGATCCGATCCTCGACCTCGCCACGCAATGCATGGACTTTCGCCCGACCAAACGCCCCAATGCCGTCAAAATCGTGCAAGAACTGAAACTCATCAAGGCATCGTTGACTTAGAAAGCATGCGTCGATATTAAAAAATAAAAACTCGATCATCTTGGGCGAGGGGGATGGAGAAGGGGTGGCATGTCGTCGCTATTACAACAAGGTTGAAGGACTGCTGCGATGTAGGATTAGCAGCGAAGGATGACGTCGGTGGTATACTGCACACGGTCGAACAGTGCAATGTCCACTGTCCGGTGACACGCAGATTGCAACAGCGGAACCAACGTTGAAACGATCTGCGCCACGGTGTCCTCGGACAAATTGCGCATGTGAAGGGGGCGGTGCAGCCCCGTGCCTCGAAACGCAAGATGCAGCCAGTCCGTTAAGTCCATAAAATCGGCTTCCGTCGCCGCGGGCCAAATGTCTTGCAAGCACGCGATGGCGGCATCTACAACACCAGACGCACTGCCATGAAATCAAATGGACTAGGACAATTCTAATCGTACGGCATTGTCTGGGAACATTCGGGGGTGGCGACCTCGGTAGGTGATGTGATGTCACCACACTGCCAATGGGGCGACTCCACATCAAGGGTGTGTGGGCTTTTAGCTGTTCGACCAACTGGTGCGTGCCTTCAAGCATCAAGGGAACGCCTAGCGACTTAAATTGGGGGAAATGCTGGCAGCTGCCTCCGCAGTCGCTTTTGGAAATGACCTCCGACACGGACGCTGCTGGAACGATGTTGTTCGCGCGGTCACTGGAGAGGGTTTCGGGTATGATGGTGTCAATGCTTTCGCCTTCCTTGTCGTCCAGCGGAGTCGTCGAAGTTGATAGCTCGAGGTGGTGAATATGCTTCAAAATGCAATATGCCATGTTCAACCATGTTTGCAGTTCAAAGTCTTCTGCGTACCTGTTTGAGTTCGGCAATCACGCCACGCATGCTAGCAATCAAGTCTCGTTCTTCTGCTTGCTCCAGTTGCAATTCTTGGACGTGTTTGGTCTGGACTTCGAGTGCAGCCACGCTTTGACGGTACAAATGCTCCAGTGGGGCCAATTTGTCCAGCTTCGCGGCCAAGTCCACCATAAGCAAGGCCGATGCTAGCGAGGAGGTTTGCGGTGTGGCCGTTCGCACAGCCGTCGGGTGACCGTCCCTGTCTTCGACTTCCGAATCTGCTTGGTTTGGAGGCTCTGCTCTTGCCGTGTTGCCAAATTCCAATCCTTCAGCGTATCTTTCCAACAAAGTGGTGGATGGTCCCCGTTCTGGCACTCGAACGTCGTCATCAGTTGAGACCTGCTTTGCACTCCATTTTGATTTCTGCAACGGTGGCGACTTTTGTTGTTTAGTGTCTTGCTGGACGATGCGATTCAGTGCGCTTTCAGCAACGTGGAGGCGAGACTCCATTTGGGCGGCGTCGCGCTCCAACTCGAGAGCACGTGCAATTGCATGCTTGAGGTCGCGCTGCAGCTGGTGGTTCTCCTTGAGCACGTCGGTCACTTCTTTCATGGCGAGGCATCGCTGACGCCAGCACGAGTCGTACTTGGCAGCGGCCAACTCAAGCTCGTGCGATTGGTGGGCTACTTGGGCCGTCAGCTCCGTGATTTGGACTTGGAGGTCTTCGTTTTGGGCGAGGAGGAACAAGCCAGCTTGAGCGGCAGTCGTGAGATCGTCTAGAGATCCAACAGACAGTCGACCCCCGCCGCCGTTGTCGATATCTAGCATTGCCCAACAAAGCACTGCAATTGTACCTGCGACATGCTCGAGGTGAGCCCAACTTGGGTTGGGGTATCATGGTGGACAGGGATAATTATAGCGGGCCAGAAGCAACGTGTATCCTAACAGCGGCCACCATGATACTGCACTTCCATGTTGAATAGTTGGGCTGTCATGAGCATCCTGGCATCCTGCCCTGCGCGGATTACAGTCGCTGTAACGATGGTTGCATCGCATGAGTACAACACATAGTGTCCGTCAGCAACATAAATACATCCAGCAATGCATCGCGCTAGCTTGGAACCGTTGAAAACTAACCTTTAACGTTATTACCGGTACGCAGTAAAAAACACCCGTGCAAGTCGCACAACCAACACCTCCAAGCAAGCACCCACTACTACGGTACAGTACCATTGCGGATGGATTTTGACTCAAAGCCTCTCGCAATCAATATGTGACATCTTCAAACACGGACGACACCAGTACTGTACTAGTATGTGTATCTGAGCGTGAATGTACCATGTTGTGGTACGTAACGTAAACTGTAGTAATTGCAAAACGTACTGGGTAGTTCGCCAGTTACGATTTGAATCGCCGCTGGCGGTTTCAAAGAATCGACACGCAATCAAGCACGTACGGAAGGGCAACGCGGCGACGCTCTTCCCATGACGTTGTTGGACTGGTGTTTGGACCTACCGGTACATATCTAAGGTTCCGCCAAATTGTACGGTCAACACGGTACAACTGAGTTTCCTAGTCTCTATTCGTAATATATTAGCGTTCGCAACAACTCTCAACCCACTTGATGGTCTAAATGCTGTCGCAGAGCTCGAATCCAACCTTGGTACGCATCCTCATACATTGCCTGCGCTTGGGTTCGTACTTGTGCAATCAAGTCTTCTCTTCGACTAAACTGGTGGTGGTTGATGCCAAACAAGCTCCCCATGCATTCTAGCGACACCACGCCTTCGTTCGTGATGGGCGCGTAATGCAAGACCGACCCGCGCACCTTCGTGATGCTGCCTGCCACTCGCTCTGCCACGGTCCTACCAGAACAATCTGTGTGTGACCGTACAATCCAATGGCCACTGTTGCATGAACGATCCAGGTCGAACCATCCAAAGCCATGCGTGCGGATCTCGCCATGTTGGAGCGGAAAACACTCGTCGTCGGCCACTTTTGCATACGTTTGAACAGCCCGGGTCCGGTCGTGATTATGAAACAAGTTGGTCACCCGCCTCATCGTGACGCCGCTGCGCCGGTTGGCCCCATACACGTATTGCAACGTGTCACTCACAGCCTCGACAACCTAAGGCATCATACATATATAATATATACATGATCAATGGCGATCAGATTCTATCATTTATCATGGTCTAGATATAATTGTTGACGTAGGCTGCTGCGTGCGCGCTGACCATGATGGATAATTTGGATGGTACCTGGCACGGAATCACATCAGACACCACAAAACCGCCTTGGTTACTGAAGGCCAAGATGGCCGACACTACGTTCGCAAACGACGCAAACACAGTGTGGAATTGAAAGTGAAACTCCATGGCAACAATCGTAACGGGATTCTCGTCGGCATTCGTGTGCACTGTCAGCTGCATAGCGTCCCCCCCTTGGCCCCCCAACGGATGCTGAGGAATTACCGAGTGTGATGTGTGGTACAACCTGTCGCTGAGCCATTGAAAGCCCAGCTGGCGGGCGGCAGGATCAGCGCACAATGTAGAATAGATCCACGACATTTGAGGCGTTAGGCCCTATTTACACAGCCAAAAACAATCGACGGTTACAATCGACCCACAAAAACGCTATCGACAATGTACACACTGGCGTGGGGGTCTGGGACGCCACCCAATCTCGTAAACAGCACGCTAGTCTGTACTTGGCTTCCGCGTCGCCTCGAAGTTGTGACGTGTGGAGGGCCAGCTGTTGGTCAAGGTGGTGACGCTCGTGTTGGGACGTCACACGTGGAGCAAGGCGGGCGGGGGCATGGGTCGTATCGGATGCAGAGTGGTGCGCGGTGTGTTGATGCTGCAATTGATGAAGGGTCTGTAGGAGGTATTGCCATTCCGCTTCAAGGCGTCGGAACTGCTCTTTCTTTTGCGTGCGATATTTACGCATACGCAGCGACGCCGTGTGACGACGGCTTCCACCACCACCGCCTTGATTGTTGTCGCTGTCCTGGTGATCTTCGTCGTCTGCCATCATGCGAGCGGTTGGCAGAGGTATGAATTGAGTCGTGTATGAGGTCGGGTGGTGGGTCGGTTGGCACGAAGTTCCTGGGTTGCGTACGTCGTTGCGTGCACAGCAGCCACAGCAGCGTTTTATTGCGATTACGAGCGTAACGACTTGGGAGGGGGTGAGATTAGAATATCCCACCAACCATCCGCATAAGAATTTACTGTTCATAAAACAGTGGTTCTGGTTTCATTCAACTTGGATTGCGCTGTTTCGAGATTACTGTAGTTCATATGAAACGGTGCTTCTCGGAAGTAGCCTCAGCAAGTATTGTCGAACGAGCTTGCCCCGACGGAGAGTTCTCCACAAACTTTCTAACCAAGTACGGTGCGTAACAATGTATTGTGGGGTGGGCATTTTCGGTACCGGGGGACATAAAAAAAAGAGTACAGAAGGCAGAAATCACTTTCCTGATTTGATTGTACATAGATCTAGATCTGTAATATAAATCGTACTACGTAGTACTAACGTTAGTATGTGTTGCCGCTGTTTGTTGTGGAAAAAGCAACTGTCAAGCTGGAGACATGCAAATTGAGACATGAATGTTTCTGCATACAAAATATCTAACCACCATTGAATGATATCCCCAACCGGACGAGTTTTTGATACTATTAATGCTAGTACGTACTACATAAGAGGGAGTACTCGGAGTATTAATAACGTTATTAATAGTACATAGTAGAATACTAGTAATTACTACCGTATACCCCCCGCTTCAGTACCTATGAAAATGTCAGTGAAATTTGATCACAACCGGTACAGCTCCAAGCGGTACCTTGAAAACTATTCAGGCATGCGCATTGGTCTAAATCCATCATTGGATGAAAATAATTAACGCATGCTGATTGGATATTTCTGTCCAATTAGAGACAACTAGGTACACGCCCAACTGGAACCATGAAAATGTTCGTCATTGGCCGATACTAGTATGTTCCAAACCGGTCCGGAGAAATCATAGGTACTGAAGCGGGGGGTATACGGTAGTATTGTTCAAGAATAGGTCTCTGGACCGTGCTGTGTCAATCTGGCAAACTCAACGTTTGATCCCACGAAATAAATATATCTAACCAGTCGTTCCACGTGGAAATTTACAACGTCGTTTTCGTTTTTACAATTTCGGTCCAAATTTGAAGATAACGTTAACGTTACGAAATGCTTGGCGCTTTGACACGTGAATGGCAGCTCGAGGTTGATGAAGCGCACAACTCTGAGCTACGTGTAAGATCGAAATGTGTGTAAAGATGGAACTGTGTGGCGAATTGTAGTCTCCGTGTCCCCAAGGCATCTACCAACACAAACCACACTCGTCCAGTCTTCATGAAAAGTCATTTGATCTATCCAACCTCGAACAGGTATCTCCTGCACGTGTTGATTTAAATCTACTGCGTACCAATACCATGTACAAATCCTTGCCCCTGAAACCTTTGCTAGGGATGCAAACCACACGTCGTCACATTGACCTTGGCAATGTGCTGTACTGTAGTCGTCAAGAATTCTGTAAAGAACTCACCCGTGCTGTACAGTATATGGCCTTTCGACCCATCTGCCACTCACTTCCTCCACTGTTGTTGGCGAATGCAGTATTACTGTAAGTTAGTATTGGAAATTCGGTATGACCCCGTTGCATCGAATCCAATCTCTCCCATTGGTCATTCCTTAATTACTGTACTAGTCGCTGATTGGCTATACTCCATTCTCGATAATCTACTGAAAGGGTGAAGTGAATAATAAATAGCCAATCAGCGCACCATGGAAATTTTGGGAAATTTGAAGAAACAAATCGACAATACTATTATTGATTTGGTACGAATTTCCGGACCCCGTTCACAGTCAATCGAATCACGCTGACCAAATCATAATAGTATTGTCAAGTGGGTGGGGCAGACAATCGATCGACCAATCAAAACCCAGAACACTAATCAAGTAGCCAATCAATCCACTCTTTGACCAATTCAACATCATCGAATTAGTGTGTGAATTAAATTAGTGTGACACTTGACCATTTTTACACTTCTTTTAAACTATTTTCTATTAATAAATTCCTGGTTTACATAAATTACTTTATAAAATTTAAATAAAAAGGTGCTAACCAGCCACCTAAAAATAAAATAGATGAAATAGTTGTATCTTTACTTTTTTCTAATAAAAAAAGCAAAAATTAATATTTTTAATCCAATTATTGAATTTATATTTTCAAAATATATTAATTTATTTAAAGATGAAATAGCTTTATTTTTTTAGGGGAATATTCAAATATGTTATTAACCTACAAAATTTATTTATAAATAATTAAAAAGAAAAGGCCCCCATCGTTAAAAAAATTAAAGCCTAATAATAATACAAAAAAAAGTATATTGCCAGATAAATAAATTAAAATACATACACTGTGCTAAGCGGTAGTATTGTCCTTTAACCCAGCATTTGGACTTTTGTGCTGCCTGACTTTTGTTTGTAAACATCGTCCAGTATCACACTAATTTCAGTCACATACCAATATTGGTCGAAGCGTGAATTTGATTGGCCAATTGATTACTGTTCTGGGTTTTGATTGGTCGATCGATTGTCTTGCTGCTCGTACCCACCCCAATTTCGAATCGACTTGACAATACAAAAGTCCGTACAAAGAATCGATCGATAGATTTGGCCTAAAATTCGAACTTTTGGGTAAAAGGACAATACTACTTAGTACGTAGCAACCAGTTTTAGTGTTGCCACAGCAATGGCATGGCGCCGCGCATTCCACCAATCCGTCGGTCAGTCCAACCACCACTACCCACCCATCCCGAGAAATACTAGAGAGCCGTGAGCATACCGTGCACTTCCCAGACGCGTCGTCTAGTTGCTCGAGTCACCATGATGCACTTTTCACACGTTAATTATACTACTATCTACGACGGCCCAAACATTTGGTTGAGACGACGCAGGATGTTCGTGTACATGTGTGTGAACATGGCTTCAGCCGCGCTTTGCAACTGCACGACCCGTGCTTCTCGATTTCTCAGTGGACTCTGACCATCCGATTCGGGAAACGGACTTCGAAACAGTTGCGCAATCTCTGCCAGCGACGCCACGCCTTGGCTGGTCACAGGGGTGTACTGCAAGTTGGAGTGCCGCACCAACGATACTTGGTCCGTTACGTGCTCGACAATCGTCCTACATGTCAAGAGTGTGGCAAAACGTGTACCTCGCACACGTCAAAAAAGATATCACGTTCGCATGCACATGTTCAAATATATATTTATATATCTACTTGTATATAAATACTTCGAAGAGTATAAAATACTGCTGGGAGGCTACCAAGTCACACAACCATTTGAAAAACAATAATATAAAAAAGGCCACAAGAAGTCGACATCCACCACACTACGTACAGTACATATGTACACATCGCAAAGGATGTATACATCCAATGGGCTGCATGCGGGATAATTTTTAATATTTTAAAATTCGTATAACAAATTATTACTAGTATACATATATATATATATGGACGAGAACGCACCATGCAAACCCGTGCGGCCGCCATTCACGAGCTCCAGGTATCATGGGAAAGCACTCGTCGTGGGCTAGATACGTGTACGTGAGGACCACGCGACTGGCTTCAATGTACTGCCGCGCAATCACTCGCACGTTTGTGACCAGGTTGGTCGAGTGGTAATACATGAGCCCGTCTATCGGCTGGTCGTCCAGCATCTAAAAAAAGTAAAACAAAACCTAACCTCCATCACGCGACGTACGTACGTACTTGGATGACGGTGACCGCGGTGGGTGCGATATTGGCGACCCAGAGGCGCTGGCTCACGTGGCGAAAGTCCCCGAATGCTGTGAATTGGTAATGGCCTTCGATGGCGGCGACAGTGGCGCCGTCCGTGTCTTCGCCTCGATGCGCGACGACGCTCACGCGGTCGGCCACGGCATCGCCAAACGGATGGGGATGGCGCTGGGACGTATGCAACACACGATCGCTGAGCCATCGGTAGCCTTGCTGCCGCGCCGCTGGATTCGCCAAAAGCGTGGACTGCATCCACGACGAACGCATTATTGGGCCCTGAGAACGTTCGACTGTCAACAGCCCTAGTGGGGGAACATGGGAGATGTTGTCTGTACGTACGAGTCGAGGTTGCTGAGTCGCTGTCCAGAGGGACATGGTACGAGCGAGTCGGCGTTGTAGAGTTACTTGGGCCTTTAGAGATTCGTTGTAGCGTCGGGCAATGATGGCGGGAGGTGGAGTGGTCGACGGAAACAAGCTCGACGACGACCGCGGTGCCGTGAGGTACGCCAGTTGGTCCTGCAGTGTTCGCAGCTCGGTCTCGAGCTGGATGAGCTCGGTGCGCTTCCCCGCGCGGTACTTTCGTTTGCGGAGGGACTCGGAATGCCGCCGCTCCTCGATGGATGCGGCCGTCGTGGGTGCTGATCGAGGCATGATCTGCCGCCGTCGACTGTGAACTGTGTGGTGTCTTGGCGGAGGTTTAGACCTCTTGTTCAGTAATGTATGCTAAACTTGGTTACGTTACACCAAAACGTAGTCGATAAAGTACGTACAAATATATCGCTTTCACTGAATCCGAATTTGACCTGTAGACAGGAGCAATTCGCTGATTTGAAATGTGCTACAGTTAAAGCGAATGAATGTAATTACACTCGGTGAAACACACTCTACTGTAACGTTACAGTGTAGTTAAGCTAACTCAAACTCGAAAGGATTGGAGCTAGTGGTAGCATATACGAGGAATGCAGCCCACTGTTTGTCAACTTGGTAACGCCCACATGCAGGGATAGGAGTGTGTCTGCTTGCGTGGTTTACTGTGTGGTCATACAAGAGGCTAATAAGAACCAACGACATTATTTCTCGTTTATTGAAATTGCTCGTCCCATCTATCAGATGTGGCACCTGTTGGTGTTTACTGTTATCGTATCACGTTTACAAAATCCCACTACGACATCGTATATGCTGAACTTTTCGGACTTGATGGATTTATATATGGTACACGTCATCTAAAAACTTCCAACTGGCCAAATCGAAGAGTTTATTATTTAACGTAAATTTGATGTAGTTAAACCCAAAACCCAAATACGTTAAATACCGATTTCATGCGTTTTATCACTGCAGTGAGGAGGTTAAAGGTCCCAACTGCCTCCAGATATTATATACGGATAAGAATCACATACAAAAATCAAGATACATCCCAATGGCCAAATATCCAAGCGCCCACATATAAAGTCTTATTAATACGTTAAATATCTATTTCTGGACTAATTCATCACCAATTTTGAATCTGAGACGTAGAATTTCTTCACCTACTCACTCTTTGCTGAAATTTTGAGTGTAAGCTTAGTATGAAATAGAAGTCAGAAAATTTTGTGAAAAGTTGTAGTTTGTAGATGACGTGCACCAAACCAGTACCCATCCGGTACTCTTTGAGGTATTCCAGTGCACGTTTAGTTCCCATCGTAAATATCTTGCACCATGACACATTTTTATTGTAACGTCACTGTACTCTGTTGGCCTGGACAATCCACCTCCGCTCAAAGGTGTACATGCAGGTGGTACCCATAGCTTCCGTGACGTTTGTTATAGCACCTCGGTCCAAAGAGTACTAGTACCCCCTAGTAACATTTTGGATACAATTTATCCACCTATAAGTTTTTGTGGTGAGCAGTTCGGGCCTTCCGTGTTGTTATATTATAAATACTCCTGTTAACACGACCAATTGCAGCACAACAAACATGGTTGCTAGCCCGACCACGAACGTCGCCGACGACAAGAGGCGCTTTGAATGCCTTCGAAAGCGGCGATATCGCGCAGCCAAGCGATCCGAGCTGAAGATGCTTGAGGAAGAAGTTGGCGACTTGATGGCGAGGCTGCGGTTCATGCAGGCCAAGTACTACTCAACAGCTTTGGCGCCGCCGCAGTCCGCCCCCCGCCTGCGGCATCGACTTCTGCACCACCCTCCGCACCCAGTCAATGGTCCTTTGTCTTTATCGTCGAATCTTGACGTTGCCAAAGCCGTTCACAGACACACCGCTGTACTTCGAGCTCAAGTGGTAGCCCATCGTAACCTCGTCCGGACCATGGCAATGTGGGTGGCCAGTCCACCGCCGCATTTGCCTCATGTACAATATGCAAGCCTTTTTCACATGTGTTGTTCTCATGTATGTCATCTAGTGCTTGTCCATCGCCTCGCGGATCCATGTGGCCTCTCTCACATCTGACCAACACGAACGAACTTATGCGCTTGAATGGCTCAGCGAACGAGTGTTCCACTCGGCGATGGCGGCCATGCCACAACATCCATTCGCGACGAACATTGCCGATTCGTGGAAGCTACACGTCCATCGTCGCCACGACGATACCGACGACGACACGACGATCGAGGCGTTGGAAAGCCATTGCCAGTTCACCGTGTTTGCTGCATTGGATGACGTCGCGAAAGCGAGGTGGCCCACGTCACGCTCCAACAGCCTCTATTGTCATCAGGTTAAAATGACTAGTACTAGTTGTTGTCACAAAGCTATATACTGTGGAGTAGGTGGTCGCGTCTGTGCATGAACGCTTGGTGTACTTTACACATTATAACTACCGCCTCGGGACAACGTCGCTGACCATCAGCGGTCGATTTCAACATGGATCTCGTGTCGTGGTGGCCCACATGCTGGTCGCGCACGACGAGTGCTTGCCGTTGGCGCCAGGAGACTTGCGGCCGTACGGGTTTGGCTGGTGCGTTGTCTTGTCCTGTATGGATTTCTAATGATGCTGTTACATGCGATGACGTGCAGGACCGTGTACGAGCCCGTGTCGCACGGAATCACGTTGGTGAGGTACTCGATGCTGCAGTGCACCCCCCTCACCTCCCAAAGCACGGTCATGACACTAAACGAGATCGGTCGGCTCTTTGGCTTACCGTCCAGGGGGGCCGAGTCTGCAGACGCGTACGTGGACGCGATCGCCGCCGCCGCGGAAGAAAATTTGGTCCGTACGCACATGCCGGCCATTCGCGGGTTTTGCCTCGACCTGGAGAAGTCTGACGTGGATGAGAATAGTGGGGCTTGATGTGAACAGCGCTAGCCAACTACTGCATTTCAAAAAGGCTGGCTCTTGGTAAATTTAGGGTAGTGGCTTGTTCGTACCCAGAGGTTGAGCGCGCTGCAACTTTGATAGTTCCGTGGCATGTGTAGCTTCCTACGTAGTTTTTTCACGTAGTTTTTTCACGATCCGGTCGGTATGCAGCATTGAACAACGATAGTGACTACTAGTACTTCGAAGTACTACATAAGATTTGCCTCCAAATTGTGTACTCGCTATGTACTTCTTAGTTCAATGTAACGTTAGCAATCGACGGAAGTCTGAAGTCGAGTGAAACACCAGTACATGTATAGTATAGTCTCGTCGGGCTAGGAACTATGTATTTGCCACGTGTACTTTGGCGACCAACGCCTTGGCACTGGGCAAAACCGACGGTCTGTCGAGATTTGGCCAAATATGCGGCTGTGGTCGGCCGGCGTCATCTTTCCTCGCATGGTTACCGGCGATTGCTGCAGCCGAGAGTGTCGACATATTGCGATCGACTCGGTCACTCGGTTCAATATGGACCTACCCCAGTGAGTTATTTAAACGCTTACAAATCCCCTTGAACACCATGCAAATCCGTGCGGCCGCGCTCGTGAGCCATCGACCCGCGGATGTGTCTCGTCGCCCAGCACCGAGCAGTACGTTATTAGCACGACGGTCGAGGTAGGGTAGTAGAACCGCACGACGTTGCGCAGGGACGTACCTAGGCGGCGGCTCAGGTGCAGCCGCTCAGGTGTGTTCATACGAAAAGCTTTGCCCGCCGTCCACCATGTCGACAACCTACATATAGTAGTAGCATAGTACACACTTTGGATTACTGCACTACAGTAGCTTCATTCTACATACAGTATACGACTGTACCTCGGAAAAAATCAGCGAATTTCGACCGTAACCCATGCATGTCCGCATCGCGTTTGAAACGGCCTCAAAGTTGTGCAGAATCGTGTGCTGGGAATGGGTCTCCATGGCCGCAATGGTCACCGTCCTGTCGTCGTCTGCCTCCCGTGTGTGGAGCGTCAGTCCTGCGGCGTCATCGACGCTGGTTCCAAGAGGTCGATGGAACTTCTTCGCGGTCGCCGCCGCATGGTAGATGCGGTCGCTGAGCCACTCGTACCCGTGCCGCATCGCGACGGGATCGACCACGAGTGTAGCTTGCAGCCACGATGTCTGCGCCTTCATCGTATAATGCACATGCATACGTCGAATGAATGCTGGTAACTACCTGTGACAGGGACTGTTAGGCAACTATCCACGCTTGCATGGCTTGCACAAGATGTATTTGACCACAGCGAGTCGCATGGAGCAAGATGTTCTGCCAACATGCCGCCAGTCGTTCGAGGAATCGACGGACGGCCACGTGTTGTCGCGTGGTCAGGTCGAAGTACTAGCCGCTGCGACTTTGGCCTATTGATCTTCGTAGTACTGGACTTCGGCCTCCAACTTTTTGCGTTTACTGCGCTTGGTGGCACGATACTTACGCTCTCGAAGACATTTGGCTTGCCGATGCTCATCGCTCCCGTCTTGTGGATCGTTTTCGTGTACCATTGTCCTCAACGCGAGAGAGACAAGCGCTGGCTCATGTGTTGCATTCCGTACTGAAGTTCCTTACTGCTAGACTGCTACTATGCGTATAGTATTTCGAAGTAAATACGATTCGATCCAGAAGCTAATTGTCCCCAGCAGCGACAACAGCCTTCTCCTTCAAGAAGCTGTGTAAGCAGCTCTGGCGTTCACAAACGCTTCCCTTGAATGGCTGCACCAAATACCAATATTGTACGTGGTATGTTGAAATTGACGTCCGCGACTGTTTGGAGAAACGCGGGCGAACTGTACGCTGTGTGCCTCGTGGAAGGGATATCGATGCGAAATTACTATGGGTACCTGGCCAACGATGATGCTGCCAAGATCAATACGCAATGCGAACCAAGTCCAGTGTCATTAGGGTCATGCTTTCTCCAGCAAACAAGTTGCACAGAAATGGACCTTGAAATGGGTGCTTCTGTCGGATTGAGATTCAGGCCAAACTCCATCGTACCTAATTCCACTGTCGAGCTACCGGTATACCCCTAGTACAGGGTTCATGTAACCGTTCAAGTGAAACGGTTAAAACACAAACGTTACGTAGAAAGTCCAGCACCAGAGTTGACGAGAATTGCAGAATATGGTCACGTTGGAGAAGAAATCCCTGCGCCTTGTAGGGGTCATATTTGCAACTTTATCATGTCCGTTGGGACAATACGAAGGCAATTCATAGCTAGCGTTGCATACGTCGACATCACTGGCGGTTCTTTTGCAGTAAATTTACTTCGAAAAGGGCGTCCACATGATTGCTACGTCAAATTCATTGCACGTACTACATCAAGAAACAGCATCGACGGGCTCGTAACTGTTACTGGTGCGTTCAAATGATTATTGTAACTCCCGAATGTGAAACCTGCAAGTGGATGGACATACCAATACCTACGACCACATCCATGACAAAAGTACATGTCCAACAACAAGCGCAGCTACCACGACCACGTCGACGGCCACACCAGGTCTCGTTTGGGAAGGCGTCGCTTGCGCTTGGAATTGCAAACGTGATTAACTTGTCGGCCATCGTACGTACTGTTCTACTGTAGTACCCATGTGTGATGCCAACGTGATGGTTTTGTAGCCACTGAAAGCGTACATCAGCGAATCGTTCCCGTGGTCCATGCAGCCGCCGCAGCTGGCTATCCCGCTGAATGCCACGTTCGATACATACACTGCCGCAACACATGCCTACCTGGCATCGTTGTACAACAACCAGACGATGGCACCAGCCGACATTTTCTCACGCGATCTCTCTCGCAATACATTTGTGCTTCGATACAAGTTGACTCTTGATCCTGAAGACACCCATTGCTTAACTTCCATGCTTCGTTTCCCAGGTCAGTCAATGTCTTCTTTTCATACAACTCCTCCTACCAACGAACGATAGGTGCCTTTTTCTACGGTCTGGGCACCCAAGCGCTTGTATGCGACTTCCTCGCTCAAAACACTTCCACTCGCCAACGCACCGCACCGTGGATCTCGTGTCAACGAGACCAGTTGCTTGGCCATCCGGCGGTCGAAGTGTGCACGTGGATTGAAGCCCTTGACGAATGCGACGACGTTTGTTGGTCTCCGAAGTACGCCGTCTATCACGCTGGTCTGTTGTGGGAAAGCGTGGCCTTCGCCTGGGTCAAACTTGGCCTCCGGTGCATGCTCGTGGGGGTCATATGGCGACAACTGTGGGTGTCGTACTTTTCGCACTATTCGTCGCTGATTGTCAATCTCAAGACGCTCGGTCTGCCGCGCAGTGGGGGTGGCGACGATTATGTGGGGGACACCACTGTTTCGTACGTGCTACACGTCGGGGACCCTACGTGGCTCATTCTCAGCCATCCGTTTGTGTCGCTGGCCATGGTTGTGGATTGCTTTGCGAGTGCGTCGTACATGGGTGTCGCTGGCAATCGCGTCAGTCAAGTCGGTGATGCCGTGCAGTTTGTCCTCGGCTGTTTGTATGGATCGCGCCTCGTACGTTTCTAAATACTTACCTCCGCTAATGTTTGGAAACGTTATTATACGGTGGTGCGTTTTGCATTGTAGGCGTGGGTGGCGTACTTGACCATGCACGTGGCGTCATGGCCGATCAAACGCTGGCACCTCGAGGAGTACTTCGACCCCGTAGATTCAGGATGGATGGCCATCTCGTCGTCGGTCTACGCCGGCCCGATCATGTGGCTTGCGACCAATTCGATCCTCATGGTGCCATTTCAGGGGATGTTTACGTTTTTGGTTGCCGCGCCCCTCGAAACGTCCGAGATCTCCACCGGTGTGTACATGCATCGATTTGCAACCCAAGAGGTCAACGATGTGTCCTAGGCACGTTATGTTTCTTTGCGTTGTTTGGCTCGGCGCCGCTGCTGCACTCGTACATGCTGCGTCGAGTACACATGTTTCTCGCTCGTAAGAGAATACAACATGTATATATCGACAAGCTAACATGTTTGTTGCTATCATCTCGTCGGCGGCGTTGCATGCTAGGGCGCCATCGGCGGGAATTGGACTCGTTTGCGTCCATGACCAAGTTCAACGACCTCAAGCAGCGCGTCGTTCTGGGCTCGTGTCGATACATCATATACCGTGGTCGGGACCAGGTCATCAATAATCCCCCTCTGGTGCGCAACGGAGGGGGTGGCTTGCATCGACTGGTGGAGTCGCACTGCCAGTACAAATGGCGGCCCCTCTTTTGCACCCGCGCCGCCGATTGCTTTGTCGAATGCATGAATGACCATGCTGCTGTGGAAATGATCCGATTGAGCTTGATACACAGCTTGGCCCTGCCCGCGACCTCGCATTGTCCGTGTCTACACGAGGACCGAAGTGTGTGCGTCCTGAGCAATGAAGCGTGCAACAGCAGCAACGAGAACAAAATAGAATCGTCGTCGCCACTTTCCCCGTGCTTGCATCATGCTGCGTCCAACTGCCCGTGGCTCATGTAAACCCATCCTAATTTACATGATGTCGTGTGTACCAGGCATTGAGTGATAGGAACCTCACGACAACCTGGTGCTTGGCTTGGCTACGTATGGACGTCACCACGATAATACTGTATGTCCTCGTAACGTGAGCAATCAAAATAACCACAAGGAACCAGCCAACTCTAGTAACGTTAGCCAAAGTTCCAGTGATGGCGGCTAGGTAGCTCCGAGACTTGACTCCGACATACGTTGGAGAAGATATAACAACTGAATACACTCTATGTGGAGCCTCAACCATTCATTTGGTCGTTTTGTAAACGTCATCCGTTCGCGACGTGTATCCCTTCAACGTTGGCGACTAGGCGTTTGATTGGTCGGACTTGCGAAAATACATCGTCACATAGTCCTGTCCAAGCTGTCGCTGATGTGCTTCGACGTGAGTTGTTTGCCGAGGTAGTAGTTGGCGTCCGCGGTTGATTGAAGGCAACCTATGTATGCTTCGGGGAACTCCACATCGCAGCCAGATTGACCAAAGATGCGAGCGACTGTTCTTGGCCAACGGCACCACACCTTGGGTCGTCACGGGGGCGTATGGAACGTTCATCTCGCGCACCAACGTCACCGACTCAGCCACGCTATTAAACACGTGCCTACCCCCACCACAACCCCCCTTATTTACACGCTACATATGCTGCACATACCATCCAAACCCGTTGGGCCGCATGTCTACCAACGAATGGCTGTCGTCGTCCATGACAAATGTGTACGTGATGATGTCGGGCGGCTCCGCGGTACAGTCGAATGATCATGGACAACGAAGCGCCCAGTTGACGGTTGGCCACGCTGTTGCTGTCCACCTTATCCACGACCTACATACAATTCTCAACAGTATTGTTACCGGAAGTATAACGTTAGCGTTACTACCAATGTAAATATTGGGACTTTGACCAGGAGGCTGCGGGAAATGATTAACTTTTCGATCCTCAAACGATATGGTAACGTTAGGACATTGTTCATCATCACCATACAACACTCTACCGGTAGAATCAAATCGTGTCCAGCCTTGAGGAAGAAATAGTGGTGCACTACTTTTAACGTTAATTGTACATAATACAGAATTCGTAAGGAGAAACAGTAGGTTTTAGTAGGCTCGCAAGGTGAGCTGCCTTACGAATTCCATAAATCGATCTGAAATAGTTCAAATTTTATTGAACGAAGCTTCATCTTTGTATGGAATAATTTAAATTCCTCTCAACGCATCTTTTTGATGAATTCGTAAGCCAGGCTGCCTTACCAAATTTCTGTCCAATTATATTAAGGTGAAAATAGCTGGCCAATAATAGGATCGTTCTATTCTCTTTGCTACATTGCTAGCTGTAGCTTGTGAGCTACAGTACTACCGGTAGAATGCGATCCCTTGCTCCTATCCGCACGCATTGAGCCTGGGCGATGGTCATGCAGTATGACTTGGTCCTCGAAGTTGTATACGAATTTGTAGCAAACATAAAATTTTGCAATTCATTTGTCGATTGACGAAATCGTAGGGGGCTGGTCCTACGATTTTCATATCCAATGAGATCTCAAGAAAATCACAAATTGCCGGGCTCCAATTGTCCAATCCTCCTCTATCATCATACACGTCACATGCCGAAAGGGAATATGAGGCATCCTAATGGTAATCCCATTGATTGCACTACAGTAGGTATGTCACGTTAGCAGTACGCAAGTTGTGCTGCGTTGTATTAGGACGTAGTCGGAAGGAGTGATCGTTTTGGAAGAGTTATAGTGATGAGTTGATAGTCGAACTGGACGCGTTTGCGAATATCAAGACTTTATGGAAATTCTTATGTGGGCCATAAGCACACAAGATCCGTAAGTATATCTCTGTTATGAAGGAAGTACTTCCAAGTATTGAACTATTTACGGGTCAAGTTGTTGACAGTGGCCTATCTACATTCTCCAATTCAAGTACACGCAAGTGCATAAATTCTACATCATGAGTATCGTTAATATCACGTGGTTTGGTTGATGTTTACCTTTGAGGACTTTGCCGTACTTGTATGTAGTATGTATGGCATTACAAAGTTAACTTATGTCCGTTGCAGAGCAAAACTAGGAGTGAGCTTCTGTTGAAGTTGTAGATGGTCCCACGTGGTCACTGATTGGCAGACCATGGTGACCACTCCCAACCGACACTTCAACTACTACTAGTACTACTAGAGTGTATTTAATGCGTCGGTTCACAGGATTGGTGCCAAGGGACCCCATCGAGGGTCCCTGTGTGTCATGGCGGGCCATGGCTGACAGCCACCGACCACAACAAACACCCCAAGCCATGTCATCGCCATGACACATAGTCTTTCGCTTCACTACTGCACCGCACTTGCCCGCTTCATCGCCTTGGCCAGTGTCTCGTGTCGGCATTTTTCTTGGTCGCCGCATACGCTTTGACCACGGCTGGGCATTCGCGCATCAGCTTGTTGAGAGGTTCCCATGAAGATTCGATGTCTTCAAAGCCTTCCCAAAATACTTTCAACATGAAGTCGCTCACATCTGGGACAAACTTGTCTCCCGCGATGGATTTAACTTGCGATACAATGCCTTGCTCGGAAACATGCTCGAGGATTTCTTCTGTGACTTCAAAACTCGTTTCCGCATACATTTTCACGCGGGCCGTATGTGCTTCGCGTTCTTCATGTGTCACCAGATGTTCTAACATCACGGAGAATTCACCCACTGACTCGACGCGGTACGGACCGACCCAGGTGACGAGTAGCTTGGGATGGTAGCGCTCATCCACCCTTGACCATAACACGTAATCACCTTCAGTCACATTGCAGGCTTCGAAATCTTCTGTGGCTTTCGTCGCCTTGTTCGTCCGTAGCTCGTTGCGATTCAGCACTTCTTTGTGCATCGCATGTAAACTTGTACGTAGTTCGTCGAGGTTTTTTTGGATGTCCTTGTGTTGCCACTTTGTTCACGCCCACCACAACGACGTCCAAAGGGGTCGCTGGGTTGAGGGCCGTGAAGAGCTCCATGAGGGACTTGTTGGCTAATGACACTGCCGGGGTCTGGTTCAGATTGGACTGCACCACCGGTAGGAGGTAGTCCCATTCCTTCTCGTCCAACTGGTAGTCCCGTAGCATCACGCGTATGACTTGGAGAATATCGAAATTCATACGTTCCACTGTGCCGTTCCGCCATGGACAATAGGCCAATTTGAGATCGTGGTGCACCTTAAACCTGTGCGCCAACGCCTTCACTCGTCAACTGCTGCGGGTCAGAAAGCTTCGGACTTCAACAAGCATGTGTATGAACACTGGCACGAGAACAAGACCACCACCAATCATGGCAGCCGCTCGCCCGTCGCGATCGCCTCGCGATGGAAAAAGCTATGTCCCATGTTGACAAGTTTCAACAGCAATATTATTCAAGCACTCAAGGCCATCCCATCAGGCTGGAATGAAGACGGCGTGATTGACAACGAATTATACGCCATTCCCGATGTCAAACTCCATGGCATCAAGCGCACGATAGTCTTGGCGTACTGGCGTATCGTGTGCGATGCTCCAAAATGGCGGGTCGAAGACGTGTCCCGGGGATAACGTAATGCCATCGAAATACTTCGCCTCACTGGTACGAAGCAAGCGAAACTGGCCAAGCAAGTCACATCTATGCAAGCTCACGACGAGCTACACGCTCGATTCGTGAAGGCACCTGAAGCGAAGGCGAAGAAACTGGCTCAACATCAAGAATTAACCGAGTTGAAATTTATGTTTCAAGTATTTGCTCAGGATCCTCATTCCGAGGAAGCGATCCTATTCAATTGACAGTTGGGAGCTCGTTTGCTGCATCGCGCCGGTCAATTTTATTCTGGCTCCGTTTCAGCTGTTACGGAAACGGCGAAGCCTGCAATTGTTGAAGAAGACGCCAATGATAACGACGAGGAATAAATCTAATGGATTTAGTAGTTGTTAATACTAGCACCAACTCAAAAATCGTTCCGTTTCCATGTACAGTATTTTTATGAACTTAACTCACATTATTTCAAAACAAAACAGTTTGCCAGAGAAGGATTTTTTCGATGAAATATTTTCTTAGGTGTCGTTGTCGCCGTGAACGGGCGAGGTATGCTGAATCAATGCAATATTGTAAACGAGACAATTCATTTCGCTCATACTCGGAGGAATCAAAGCACCGCTTCGCAGCGAGATCGCGTTGCATTGGGCCAAGGTAGTTCTCGGTAACGACGATGTTGCAGCGTGCAACCTCAGCCTCCTCGAGGTGGTCCCGTGGCACTGTAAGTACTTCCTCGTCTTGTATGATCATGTTGTGTAAAAGCAGGCACACCGTTGCAACCAAGTGAATTGCATCGGGGACCCATAGTCTGCATGGGTTGCGCAGCACAGCGAACCGCTGTTGGAGTACTCCAGAGCAACGCTCGACGTCCTTGCGCGCGACTTCCTGGTCCGTGGCAAAGCGCTTTGCAGTCAAGTCTACTGGCTGAGGAATCGATGGCACAAAGTGGCTGGAGGCAGGATAGATACCATCGAACATGTAGCGATGTGACAGGTGGGTTAACGGCTTGCCACCACCTTGCCCGCACCCAGCTCCTAAGTACCTGGCTCATGACGAACCCTAGCTAATGCTTGCCTGGGAATGTGTCTCAAGGGCAAATATGGCTTACAATCGCTAGCCTAGTGAAGTTCCCCAATGTCTCAACCGCACCCGCATCCATTGTATACAAAAGTGCATATTAGTGTAGAAGTAGTGAAGTAGACTAAGAAAATTTCATAGTGATGAGGATTAAGGAGATCTTTGTAGATCTTCAGTTAATTCATTGTGCATTTTGCCCTCAACTACACCCATGAGATTTATTTCAGAAAATGAGCCGTATGAAGCTGACCTCGTCGTCGTCATCGTCAGATGACACCGATACTGTCGATGAATACATGCGGACCTACTTTCCGACTGCCAAAGCTAACCAAGGATCACTCCCAGGTCGCAATGCGAACGTTGACAGGCATCGCAGTATTGGTGACAAGCAGCTCTGGGACTACAGTACTTCGACAACAACCCGGCCAATGATGATGGTAGCTCTTTTTAAGGATTACAAACGTATCACAATACAATTCCACTCTATTTCGACGTCGATACCGCATGAGTCGCGAGCTGTTTCTCCGG
>NW_009798281.1:370988-413334 GCF_000520075.1 Aphanomyces astaci
TACTTCCTCGTCTTGTATGATCATGTTGTGTAAAAGCAGGCACACCGTTGCAACCAAGTGAATTGCATCGGGGACCCATAGTCTGCATGGGTTGCGCAGCACAGCGAACCGCTGTTGGAGTACTCCAGAGCAACGCTCGACGTCCTTGCGCGCGACTTCCTGGTCCGTAGCAAAGCGCTTTGCAGTCAAGTCTACTGGCTGAGGAATCGATGGCACAAAGTGGCTGGAGGCAGGATAGATACCATCGAACATGTAGCGATGTGACAGGTGGGTTAACGGCTTGCCACCACCTTGCCCGCACCCAGCTCCTAAGTACCTGGCTCATGACGAACCCTAGCTAATGCTTGCCTGGGAATGTGTCTCAAGGGCAAATATGGCTTACAATCGCTAGCCTAGTGAAGTTCCCCAATGTCTCAACCGCACCCGCATCCATTGTATACAAAAGTGCATATTAGTGTAGAAGTAGTGAAGTAGACTAAGAAAATTTCATAGTGATGAGGATTAAGGAGATCATTGTAGATCTTCAGTTAATTCATTGTGCATTTTGCCCTCAACTACACCCATGAGATTTATTTCAGAAAATGAGCCGTATGAAGCTGACCTCGTCGTCGTCATCGTCAGATGACACCGATACTGTCGATGAATACATGCGGACCTACTTTCCGACTGCCAAAGCTAACCAAGGATCACTCCCAGGTCGCAATGCGAACGTTGACAGGCATCGCAGTATTGGTGACAAGCAGCTCTGGGACTACAGTACTTCGACAACAACCCGGCCAATGATGATGGTAGCTCTTTTTAAGGATTACAAACGTATCACAATACAATTCCACTCTATTTCGACGTCGATACCGCATGAGTCGCGAGCTGTTTCTCCGGATTTCACAAGATGTGGCCTACCATTCAGAGTACTTTCGACAAGGGACGTGATGCCGCAGGGTACTCGGGTTCTCCACGCTTCAAAAATGCACAGTAGCGATGCGCATGCTGGCATACGGTGCTGCTGCAGACTCAGTCGATGAGAACTTTCGCATGGGTGAGTCCACCAAACTAAAGACGCTGCAGTTATTTTGTTATGCTGTGGATGAGCTCTATGCCACCGAGTACTTGAGTCGACCGAGCGCCGAGGAGACTCAGGAACTGCTCGAGGAAAACGCGCTTCGGGGGTTCCCTGGAATGTTAGGCTCCCTTGACTGCAGTCATTGGGTGTGGAGTAGTTGTCCAGTTGCAAGGCATGATAATTCTTTATTTATCCATTATCATTATCATATTTTGCATTCTTGTGGGAGCGTTTAAGGGCAAAGAAAAGAAGCCGAGTATTGTCATCGAAATCGTAGCTTCAATGAACTTGCGGGTGTGGCACTACTTTATAGGTTGAAGATGATTGGACTTGAAACCTTGGTTTCTACTACATAGTAGCAGTATCTATAGTACGATATTTATGATGACTTGTAGGAATGGCCGGGTCAAACAACGACATTAATGTTTTGCGGTGCTCGTCTCTTTTTGATCGCGAGCGCACAGGAGTTGCGCCAGCCGTGTCATTAAACATTGGCAGCTCAACTTTCACCAATCCGTCAGTACTTTAATAATATAATTGTCGGTATATCGATATTTAATAGTTTTATGAATTAATAGATATTACTTGTTCTGTAGCACTGCGGGAGGAAGGGGGTGGGGGAATTGAGATTTATCCCTGGGACTCCAATAAATATCGCTGGTACCCGTACATTATCCGAATAAATCTCATTCGATAAATCTCACGGATGGAGTTCCTCTAAGCATCCTCGGAGGAATTCCACCGCTCGGTCGGCGAGGTGGTCGAGGTAGAATAGGCGCCTGATCGAGGCCACCAGTGCCAAGTGGCCACGGTGTCCAATGCTGCCACAATGGGCGACCACCATGATCCGTTGGATCAGGTCGTCCGCCGCACTTGGTATCCATAGGCGGCCGTCCACGTTCCATAACTCGCCATCATTCGTCGTCCTGGGCGTTCGTTCACTCGCTTGTTCTTGAAATACGTCGAACTTGGCAAGTTCGAAGTTTTCTTTCGCTACAGCTGTTGTTGAAATATGTTCAAGCAAATAATAATACTCCTGAGTATGTAACTCTAGCGCGCATGTACACGCCGTTAGTTTCCGTGGAAGTGGCAGATTCAGTTCCTGGTTGACTCGCACGTGACAGCTTGAATAGAGTTGCATGTATTCTCTCAACAAAGGTACACTATGATTTGAAGGAATCAAGGACATTTAATTCGTCATGGTGATGTGTTTCTGTCCTGTTCCCGCATCATGTTTTGTGAAACTCGGACATGTCGACAGGCGCATAAATCGAAAATAATCGAACTTTGATGTCTCGGAAAAAATAATTGACTTGTTAATGGAATTCGCAAGGTGAGCCACCTTGCTGCTTTTTAATATCCAATCAGAGTCCATCACACCTTGTTTCTTACACAAGAGGTTACAATTTTGAACTTTGAATTTTGTAGAGCTTTGTGTGATGTGCTGCTCCAGAGAATTGTGCACTGATGAGTGCACTCCGACTATGTCCAATGTGGTTCTCCCCTTACAGCTAACATTATGTTGTGCGCTCGGTTGGATCGCAATGTCGTGGTGGTTCTGGTGGGCCAACGCGGTGGCGCAAGAGGTCTTGGTAGCCCAACCCAAACGCAAAGTGCTAACGCTGCCACTTCAGCACTTCCGATGGGTGCCACCAAGACGTCTCTTGCGCCACCGCCCGCGCAACCACGTGATCACACCGGCAGGGAGGTGTACGGCACCGACACGGAACGGTGGAATGAGGGATGACCAATTTCATTGGGTTAGTAGGCAAGTGGTGAAATGAGACCTGTTAGAATTGACCGAGTCCTGAATACCACTGTTGGAGGTGGCTTCACACCGACACTTACTACTTAGTGGTTTCATATCTTTACATATCTAGGAAGAGATCCAAATAGTGATGGTTGTAGAAACATCTTATACGATATACATATATTCACTCTTGAACAATCTACTTTGTGCCTACTCCTTACTTCCAAAGTCTAAGACCACATCACATGATCTTGCTCTCATACACAGCCTACAATTATCTGAAGGCTCCTTGCATCAACCGCCATCACTGGAGTAGAATACTACATATATCGCAACACGGCGTGATGAATCAATCTATGCAGCGATTTTCGTGATTTCACGGCATCTGATTGGACAAAATTGGACAATTTTGAATTCGCAAGGTGACCTAATTCCAACAAGAGCTGTCTCTTTTTGGAATTCGTAATTAACAGACACATGAAAAATATGAAACATCAATACAAACTTGAAGATATATTTAATTGAAACTATACAATTTCAGAATTATTTATGGAATTCGCAAGGTGGTTCACCTTGCGCTCCATACAAAATTGCCTATTTCACCTTGCTTTTTCTGTTTAATGTAATTTAAATTAATCGTAATTGTCCCACTGCAATAATTTATTTTATGTCCATGCTGAAGACAATAATATGTTTTCGACAGTTCGATCACCAGCACCAATAATAAATTGATGGACTATATTGACCAAAAATTGTTTAATTGCACCCTTATCCCATATACTATGGCGACCTCGTACTCCCCAAAGGACCTCCCCAAGCTCTAAGATCGACGAATCGTCTTCCCGCGCCTCACTCTTCCACAAGGAGTCTGTCAGGAGGGAACTCTCGGCAATAGCATGCAATGCTATAGAGCTACAGGTCATGCATTGAATGCATGCCCTCATCTCTCGACTGGGCTTACATAAAGCACTCGCTTGGCCAATACTTTCGTCGACCAACGGTGATCACCCGATTTTGGGGTAATTACCTGTATAAATGGATAATATTATCAAATATAAGAGGAAATATTTGATGCAAGGTATACTGAAATCAAGTTTAAAAACAATAGAACATGGAAGATGTTCCAATATTATACCAGAGTAGAATTTTGAAAAGATGAATATTTTCAAACAAGTGGTAATTTTAAACTATTAATATTCGAACTCATTGAACTCGCCATCGTCACCCCCCTCAACTTCTTCATCCGGACTTGTGTCGTCGACAGGGTGGCGAAGAAGTCTTAGTGCGCAGAGTTCATGTATTGGGCAAGGTTTTGGTAGCCAGTCGACTTCCTGATGGTGATGATAGTGGATGGCGCGCACCGGTGACACTTGAACCGAGTTACGATGCGGTGCTTTCCAGTTTTGGGGTGTTTGGTGCGGCTCTCGACGTCCAGGTGGCTTCAGATTCTCCGAAAAGATGACTAACTTGTGAACAACGTGTGCACTTTCATGGGGTACTGAGGTATTAGCCTTCGAGTACACGCCATCTTAACGATACCGGTATTGATAGCTCACGGGAAGAATTTCACTCCTTGAATTTAAAGTGACGACTTTGTCAAGCTATAAGCACCACGACGAATTGGATTTACAGTTAAACTAACCAATGAAAACAGAGTCATCTGCTATTCTATTCCACCAATCACATGCAATAAAGAACAAGATTTGAAAACAATATAACGTTAACGTTATGCTTCTTTTTTGTTGAAGAGAGTGGTATAGATTTTGAGGAAAAACTTGGCGTACCCCTGGAATCGAACCCGGGGCCCATCCACCACCGCCTGATCGTGAAACCGATATGCTACGCGCCAAGACCTTGGCTTGTTACTTTGACCATCGTTTAGGTCAGCAAAATTGAATTTTTCGGCTGTTCGAATTTCAATAAAATTATGAATTGTTCTTCCGAACGACAATACTTTGTTTATATTGAAATTATATATTGACAAGCTAAAATAAATTTAAATATATTTTTCCCCAGCCCTGTACATGATAGCCCATTCATTACTAACTCAGCCAATGCAGCATGTCTGCGCATGCACAGCTCACCCGCAAGTATGCGCACGCACGTTCTTGAAATACGCGAATTTGGCATGTTCGAAGTTGCCTTTTCTCTACCAGTACAGTTGTTGATTCACGCGAAACGCAGCAAAGTGGCATTGATATTGTCCTTTGACCCAAAATTTGGGCTTTGGTGCTGATTCACGAAATCTATCGATCGATTCTTTGTCCTGACTTTTCCATGCAAATATCACACTGATTTCAGTCACACACTAATTCAATTGGTCGAAGAGTGGATTTGATTGGCCACTTGATAAGTGTTCTGCGTTTTGATTCGTCGATTGATTTTCTGCCGATATTTGGTGCTGCACTTGCCAATTTCGAATCGACGTGACAATAGTATTGGTTGTTGTTATGAGGAATCCCCGTGACCTGATGTGCAGCAAGCATTGAGA
Source organism: Aphanomyces astaci (assembly GCF_000520075.1). Lineage (NCBI taxonomy): Eukaryota > Oomycota > Saprolegniomycetes > Saprolegniales > Verrucalvaceae > Aphanomyces > Aphanomyces astaci. Next base: position 376,290 of record NW_009798281.1, read on the forward strand.
AATCGCTGACCTGCGTCGCGCCTTTCCAGGGTGGGTGCATGCGCAATCTGCAGGAAGCATAAATCGTATGGCAAAATGTAAATAATTACACGAGTTACACGCGTACACTACCGGTACTAGTCGCTGGAAAGAGTTACCTTCGAAGTTCTTAGTATTTATATCGAAAACGTCAATCTAGATCTTGTATGGTAAAATAATATTATCAGCACATTATGTTGCTCGTAGGTCGTGTGAGATGCAGCCTCGCTATTCGCGTTTCCATGTCTGTGACCATCGATGCCATTCCTGCCACAAAGTTCCGCAGCGCGTTGTTCTCGATGCGGGCGAGGACGACATCCCGCGAGGAGCTGGGTTCGACTCCAAACATGGCCGCAGTGCGTTCAAACGTCACGACGCCGTCGGTTGTGATGGGTGCGTACTGCATGACCGCAGACCGACACAACGTGATGGAGTCTGTGACAGCGTCCATAACGGTCCAGCCAAATCCATGGGGTCGAAGTTCATTTGGCTGCAATGGAAAGCACTCGTCGTCCCGTACATATATCGATGCACACACCACACGCGACGCGAGGTGGTAGCTCCGAGTGAGTCTGCACAAGCTCGTCCCGAGCTGCGCATTGTACAACCGCCAGTACAACAATTCGCCTTCCTCCAGGACTGTCTACATAACAATAAGACATGCAGAACGACTCGGTATAGGATGAATGGGTACCTCGACATTGTACACGCTCGATTGTATGATGTCGCGACTGGCGTTAACATAGCACGCGGTAACGTCGTTCAAGCCGGCGAGAAGTGTCACTTGATGGTGGCTTTCCATGCCGAGGATGTCCTGGTTGTCGTCTACGTGGACTTGGAGCGTCGAAACGTCTGCGATAGATCCGTTGAAGGTAGACGAAAGCGTAGTATTGGCGGCGTGAAAGACGCGGTCCAGGAGCCATTGGAACCCGTATTGGCGCGACTCACGGTGTGCGAGCAAGGTCGAGTGCAGCCACGGCCGGCTATCCCGCAACGACTACATGCAATCATCAACAACAATCGACATATATGATGTCGTACACGACCGACGGAACGACCGACCCACTCGTGCAGGATTAGAAGCAACTCTTGTTGTCGGTGGACCTGGTCGCGCAGCTTTCGCCTCTTCGCGGCGCGAAGGGCAAGATCGGTTTCGAACCGTTTCGTGACCTCGCTCCACGCGCGCTGCTGTGGTATCGACAGGGTGCGTTGCAGGGTTTCCTGCAACGCTGTGATTTCAGCGACAAGGATGGCACGTTGACAGCGTTGATCTGCCCGATACCGACGCTTTCGTTCGCATTCATATCGCCGTCTAGCCAGCGTGGAGGACAACTCACTGCGACGAGGTGAGGCGGTATCGGTGGCCGTCGACATGGCCATTCAGAGTGAAAGTGGCCGCTTGAGTCCTGCTCTTAACATTTTTTTCACAGCGAAAACTGCGCTTCGTCTCAGTATATATTGACCGATATATTGTCGTGAGTGTAGGTTAAGTGACCCAAGAAAGACGTTTATTTGGAATTAGGACGACGCTATTTGCTTATTACTTCGAAGTGTTAGGACTATGTTGTTATTGGACCAATTACAAAGGCATATTTCGGGTCACGTGACCGCGTCCAGGGTTAGTCACAATTTTGAAATACTTTGAATTCATCATACAAACACCAAGTTCGATTAAAATATCGAAAAAAAGAACGTTCACTGTCGCCCCGCTGCTGCTCTTTCGTCGCCGCTCATATCGATCCTACCGCCAACATCTTCATGGTGGTCGTGCATGTCCTTCTGTTGACCGCGGCGTTGGCCATCGTCGCGCTGTACGGGTATACCATGTTCTCGTACTTTCTACGTTTTGCATGTCACTTGTACTTTCGCCGCATCACCGTCCACGGCGTGAACAACCTCCCTCGAGAAGGTAGGTTGCACATACTCTCCCAGTTCCCCTCCTGACCATGTCAACCGTAGGTCCTGTGGTCGTGTGTCCGAACCACCCAAACATGATGATAGACGTCCTTCTTGTCTTGACGCAATGTACACACATGGGACGCAATCCATACGCGTGGGCGAAGGCTTCGATGTTCAAGAACCCCGTTGCCGGTCGCATCTTGCGCGCGCTCGGGGCGGTTCCCGTGTACCGACCACCGGGTAAACTAGCCAACCAGGACGTGGACTCGGAGAAAACGCCGGAGGAAATCGCCGCCGCCACCCGGCACATGTTTGAGGACACGTGGAAGGTGCTCCATCTCGGCCATCTCGTCGTGCTGTTTCCCGAAGGCACGTCGTACACGTTGCCGCACATGTTGGAGTTGCGCACGGGGGTCATGCGTGTGGCCACGGGCTTTGTCAAGGCGTACGACACCCCCATCACAGTCGTCCCGCTGGGGTTGACGTACTTCAACAAGGACCGCTTCCGCAGGTACTACACCCTGTCGAGCATCCCATTACTGTTAGTAGACGCTCTCTCCTGATGCTCGCGTGTGATGGGGAATATTCGCAGCGAAGTGTCGTTGGAGTTTGGCGAACCGATCATCGTGGACCAAGCGGTGATTCACTCGGACGCGTTCAGCACCGATGAAAGGTCCGAAGTGAAGCGGTTGACCGAGCAGCTCCAGGTAGATAAGATATATTGTCCTTTTACCCAAAATTTGGCAGACTTTTGTGCTGATTCGCCAAATCTATTTTGTCTTATCCAGTATCACACTAATTTCAGTCACTCACACACTAATTCGATGTTGACTTGGTCGAAGTGGATTTGATTGGCTACATGACTCGTGTTCTGGGTTTTGATTGGTCGATCGATTGTCTGTCGACTTGGTTATTCTGCTTATTCGATTGAGCACCCCACTCCAATTTCGAATCGACTTGACAATAGATATATCCTTTTGTTGTCCTAATTTGACTATTTTATTTTAAATTTAATTATACCGACATTTCATTATTTATTTTTCAGGCTTTAGAATTTATTGACTGTGAAATTTGGGTATAATTAAATTTAAAATAAAATACTATTTTATTTTATTTTAAATTTAATTATACCCACATTTCATGACGCCACAAACTACTATTGTGTTTTTTACCCAAATTTACTTTTGTGCTGCTTCGCCAAATCTATTTTGTCCTGTCCAGTACCACACTAATTTCAGTCACACACTAATTCAGTGTTGACTTGGTCGAACAGTGGATTTGTTTGGCCACTTGATTTGTGACATAATGGGTTTTGATTGGTCGTATATCTTGACAATACTAGGAACGCATGCATCGAGTGACGTTGAACGCGCATAACTTTGAATCGTTCCGTGTCGCGCGCACCATCCGCCGTCTCTACTGCGCCAAGCCGCTGCATCCCAAGGATGACGTCCACTTTACACAGCAACTCGTGGATCTCGTCGAGGGCAAGCTCACGACCAAAGAGACCGAGACCGTGTACGACCATATTCCCCGATGACCATCATTCCTCGATGACCCCTTCACTTTTCACATGACCACCATTCTCCAATAACCATATCATTCCCCTATGACTGTCATACAACCATGAATTCCCCGACGACGACCATCATTTGATGTGACCATCATTCCCAAACGATCGTCAGTCCTCATGGGTCGACCAATCGACAGGGTGTTGACGCAGCTCAAGGCGGACGTGTCCAAGTACCAGCACGCGCTGGACGACTTGCGCATCAAAGACAGCGACCTGCTGCTAGATGTAAAGGAATCCCTCGTCGCGCTCGCGGTGGAGCGGCTGATGTACCTGTTGGTGCTGTTGCCGCTGGCGACGCCAGGGTTGGTGTTGAATTTGCCCTTTTACTTTTTAGGTACGTTGTGTATATAAGGGAAGTATACGATGGCGAGTAGTCATGGTCTTGGACTAGGCACAAAGCTGAACGTGTTGGCCGGGTATACCGAGTCGCGGAGCATGTTTAAGCTCGCGGCGGGAATGTACGTCCACAAAACTAGAAATCATGATAGTGACTGGATTATAATGTCGTGGATAGTATTGTTCTTTTTGCCCAAAATGTGGACTTGTGTGGACTGACCTTTTGTATCGTGCTGTTTGGAATCACACTAATTAACGTCACACACTAATTCGATCGTATGACGATTTCCTCCAACCTGATTGGCTCCATTCTTCTGCCGATTGGACGTCTATGCAGTTATTTTTGGTTGGGTCGATTATTCATATCAACTTCGAAGTATATATCTCCAGTTTAGAATATAAACACACAACCATATATATATAGTGTGCTAGTCCCGGCGCAATGGGTCGTGCTGATCTCCACCGCCGCGTATATCTATGGATCGTCGGCCGCGTACGGACTAATGATTGCGCTGCCGTTCTTCCTCTATTCGCACATCCGTGTGTTGGAAGAGAGCCGGAGTATCATGGAGAACGTGTGGTACCTGGCCAACCTGGCCACACGAAAGGAACGCATCGACGTGCTGCGCAACGAGCGCAAGGCCCTGGTCACCACTGTGCAGGTAAACAATTCAAAACGGATTGAAAAGGAGTTCACGTCGAGCCGGTAGAGTTTGGTGAATGCGCTCGTCAAGGACCCGGTGATCGATCGCATCAACAAAGTCAACGCGACGTCCCACGGGCTTCGTCCGGCAGGTCTAAGTCTTCGATATCGACAAGAGTCAAGAAGCGACTTCATTTAACCAGACGTGGCAGGACATTTTCCTCGATGTAACATCACAATCCATAAACATTCAAAAAAGTTCGTGGCAGTGAACGGTATCCGAAATCTGTCATTTGGGAAATCATTCTCGAGAGTACCAGTAGTACTGTAAGCTTACTACTAATTCTCGTAGCAATCTTCCAGAGTGCTATTATTAATAAGATTAATATAATAGTAACGTTACTCCTCATTAGTACAGTGCACCGACGGATTTTTTACCCCATTAAGCCATCCTATCACTCGAAGTTGTGCCAAATTCACGCGATGTAATTGGTCAGTGTACTTCGAAATTCGAGGAAGATTTGCGCGCGACACTGTATTTTGGCTAATAAGATGACTCTATTTTCTTCCATCCATATTATTGGATAATTATCACTATTAATGTCCAAACTTCGTCTATCAGAGTAGAACTACTATCAGTACTACACTACTACTCTTAATAGTCCAAGATTTGGACTTTTCTCCTGATTCGCCAAATCTATTGATCAATTATTTATCCTGACTTTTTGTATGTAAAGATCGTGAAGTATCACACTAATTTCAGTCACACACTATTTTTTCTCTCGGTGTGTTGACTTTGAATTGGACGAAGAGTGAATTTGATTGGCCACTAATTACTTGACAATATTAATACCCCAAGTGGTACTAACTTACACGAGTAACAAGTTGCATCGCAGCATGAAAAATCAGAAGGGCACCCCGAGTATGATGATGGTATGGTACATGATAAGTTAAGTTGTATCTATCTAGCTATGGGTGGCAGATGCGGCAGTCGCACGGTGGCGCACGAGATTTTTGGTGACGCCACGCCTTGGACAAGCGTTGGTTGTGCTTACAGATGAGAGATCGATGGATGGAGGTTTTAGTGTCACTGCCGCCTTTTTGGAGGTTCAAGTGCAACACGAAAAAGAGCATGACGGGGTCGCGGACTCGCGGTTCCATGGACTCGAATTCGAAGTTGGAGTTGGGCAGGAATTCGGTCGTGAGAAACACCACCGCGTCCACGACATCCGCGACGGCAAACGACTGGAACGACGCGTCCATCAAACTGAGGTCGATAAAGTATTGCGCGTCGTCGAGCTGGGCTGGCGTGAGGCTGATCGTGCCAGCCGTGACACCTTGATGGAATTGCCACTGCAGCGTGGGGTGTAAGATGCGAAAGCCGAGACGCTTCAAGATCTGGCATTCCAGGACGAGCACGTGGTGCCAACTCCAGTTGCCCTTGCCACGGCCTTGTCGCTGCTGGAGGGTTTCCTTCACACGAAGCGTGGAGAGCGCGGTGTGGGTTTCGTTGAATTTGGCCGTGATCCAGATGCACGCAATGCTCACAACTTCCAGCCACTCCAACGTGATCGGTTGGATCTTGAGGAATCGGTCGAGGAGCGAGATGCTCATGTGGATCGTGTCTTGCATGAGGCCCATGTTGTTGGTCAGCGTGTAAAGCGCCGCCACGTACATGTTGCGGTCTTGTGTAGTTACATGTCGTAGTCTGGAAGTCGTTCGCTGCCACGGAAACCCTGCAGTGGACCCATCCACGGCGGCAACATCTCCAGTGCCCTTCTTGTGCAGCCACCCTCGATGCAGCGTGAACTTGTCGGTGAGTTTCACATCACGCCGACAGCAGCGCTTGGCAGACACCTCATCATCCTCCGTCGAAGGAGATAGGGACCGCTTCGCGGTGAGCACCATGGAGGCGGGAAATCACAGAATGAACCAAACGGCATGGTTCTACCTCGTTCAAAGTTGTTACGGTACTGTTGGTGTGTTTTCGCGGTCAAATGGAGCGCCGTTTCGATCCCAAAATTCCACCAATCAGTGAGCCCAAAAATGCCGTCTCAATCGATGATTGGCGGAGTTTGGTTCACACATCGAAATCGAAGTATTTAAACCTTCGAACTTCGATTTTTCGTAATTTGGCGCGGTTGCAACAGTTGAGCTTGCGCGATGATCACCTGTACCGCCACCTTCCGTGGCCTCACGTGGGCGGGCCTACGTCTGTTAATGCACGTTTGTATCCATGAAGTGTGGGTATGTCCTGGTGAACTGGTCGACAGCAACCACTTCGACAGCAACCACTTCGACAAAGCTGGCATGCATGATTGTGGGCTCACCGCTGGTCAACGACGACATGAGGGTAAGTTATACTGTACTGTAGTGCGAGGTGAAGAGTGCGTAGCCTCCGCCGCCGTCGCTATCCTGGGTCACTGCGTAATGTCCTGATACGTATCGTCAACTGGACTGAATCTATACGGTATGAGGGAAAGGCATTGCTCTAATCGGCACTCTTTGCTGCACTTTTGCGACAGTGTCAGCGCTGCAAAACTCAGTCGCAGACTTAGCGGCAAGAGGCGCTTACTTGGATCCTCATGGCATTATGGTACAAGCATGATCAATAGTACTCCACACATCGAGTGAGGATCGTGTGGTGCCAGCAAGAGGTCTCGTCGGCCTACTGTACTGTACATACTGGATCGATCTAGCACTGGTCGTAGAAAGAGATTATTCATCAGCACTTGGCAAAAATGTCGAATTTCTCCTTGGACACAATGCGACGGAACGGTAGTTTCGCTGCACGTCGTTCGGTTCGTATTGAGCAAGCGGCGGCGCACACTGCAGCCTTCTAATCATTCTTCCCCGCATGCAGAATGGAAATTGCACTAGGGAGCTCTGCCAAGCGAACACTCCATGTCGTGCACTTCATTGCATTTCCATTTTCAGGTTGGAGCGGTAACATGGCGCCAGACATGGGGCTGGCGATCTCTCCTCCGTCCATTGTGTACGAGCCAATCGAATGGCTGCATTTGTACAATGTACGACATGTCCGTACGTACGACTCAGCTGTGATTGGTGGAGATTTTCTCGGTGGTATCTTTCATGATTTTCGAACGCAGTCGGTCGTTGCGATGCCAAACGACCACGCACCTTCAGTTTCTCAATGGCACCGTCCACCAGATCAGGCGCTACGTCCACTGTCGCCGCCACTGCTTCATCCAACCACGGCAGTGGTGGCGTGCCAGATGTACTCTCGGATCGCGAGAAGGAACACTTTACAAATGTCGCGAGACACATGACCCAAGCCCTGCTTGCCGCGACCAACTTTTCGCAAGCCATGCCGTGGAAACTTGTGTACGACAAGCCATTCTCCATCTACCGCACGGAGCTATGTGGTCTCGGTCCATGCAACGTGCACGCCGTGACTAAGCTCGTTGCGCACATCGACGAGGTCACCAACGCGCTCATTACGACCACCACCGACTCATACAAGTCAATGATGGCCACGTTAAGCTCCGACTTTGTCGACGGCGCCGTCCTCGCTAACATCTTGACCCCAACAGCTGAGAATCCATTTCGATACGTTGGTCTAAAGTGGGCTGCGTTCAAGGGGTCCGTCATGTCCAAGGACAAGGACTACATCCTGCTCGAGGTACTCCATCTCTTACCATTCTCTTGGCCCCTCCTCACTTCCCATTTCCTTCCTCCATTAGTACGTCGACTTGATCGAAGACGCCCACGGCAAAAAGACTGCATTCCGCATCATGCAGTCCGTGGACGTCCCGAACTCGGTGGAACTGTCGCTCGTGTCCGGTCGATACACAAGGGAACACGTCCAGCTCGTTGGGTTCATCTACCACACCACTGCAAAGAAGGGTGAATTGCGCATGACGTACACATGCAACATGGACACCAAGGGCGACATGCCGATCTGGGCCGCCAACAGCGCCATCCAATCCCACGTCGACAAATGCATCACGAGAACCCTCAAGTACATTGAAGTGCAGCGAGTGTTGCAATACGAAGGTGAGAGCTTCGACCTGCCCCAGCGCGTGATCCCCATGTCTGGGAGCACCGACTACTGCCACGTGTGCGAGAAGAAGTTCAAGTCGTACTTTCGACACCGGCACTCGTGCCTCAAATGCGCCAAGTACGTGTGCAAGAACTGCTGCTCGTTCAAGACCGCGTCCGTCCCCGAGCTCGGCGAGCGTCAGTTGAGGGTGTGCACCGTGTGCGTCGTGCAAGTCCGCCAGGCGCGCCGCGGGTCGGCCGACCTCCATAGAAAGGAGTCCCTGGACCGCCTGCTGCCGACGTGCCTTGACGCACGTCAGAAGCGGCACGCGCTTGACGAAGTCCTCGGCTCTGTCCGCCACATGATTGTGACCGACTACAAGTTGTTTTCGTCGCACCAGGCACCTTCCCATATGGGAAAGAATGGCACAACTTCCCATGGGAATTGTGGGAATAATCCTGTAACTGCCAGCACCAATGCAGCGATAATGCGTCGCCGCGTAACCGTCGGTCCTCAACAGCTCACCCCGGCACTGGAGATGTTCAAGGAAGGTCTACCTACCTTGGTGCACCAGCAGCAACAGCAACATGCGTCCTCGGTATATGGAGCAGCAGCGGCCAGGGTGCAACGGAAGCAGCCATCGCCGGACAAGCGGCGGTCTACGGTCGGTCCATGCGACCTCAAGTCGTCCCTTGCAGCGTTCCATCACCATGTAGAGGTCACGGGCAAGGCTGCCGCCCCTGCAAGCCATCGCGAAGACGAGGAAACATCCGATGATGGGTCCATGTATATCGTCTCGTCGGACTCGGAGGGCGACGACGACTCTGACGACGAACAGGAGGTCGATGACTCGGATGAGGTTGCGATGCCGCGAAGAAGAATCGCGCTGACTGAGTCGGCATTGCGGGAACTCAACATGCACCAGAAACGCTCGAAAGAGTTGGAGAAGCAGACGGAAGCCAACCATAAACTCGCGAATTCAATCGCCAGGCAATACTCGGACAGCCAACACACGAGTGCCGCGAGCCACTCGCGCAAAAGCTCGTTGAACGACCTCATGCCAACTACTACATCGTCCTCGTCATCCATGCGGAAAGCATCCGCCGGCACCATCGTCCTCTATGACATGGACGAAATCCGGGACATGGAGAAACTGCGCGCGTTTCAGCAAACCAACGGCGCCAAGCGACGCAGCTCCAGCTCCGAAGTGCTGGCAAAGTCGTCGCATCCCCCCAGTACATTTATGTTCTAATACATCCCAATCATCGTTGCATCTGTCTTGCATGCGTTGTTTCCTTTGTCTCGCAGTCTGGACATCTTCCGTTCGCGACAGCCGCGCCACATCTCATCACAACCATCTCAATCTGGCACGGAGAACCTTGGAATCTCCACCAGAGGATGTGAGGTCCCGTTTAAATGTCAGGTACTATTTCGCTTTGTTTTATACTTTTCGGCCATACTAATTTCAAAAGAGTTATGTGTTCGCTTGATATTTGTATGTAAATTTCTCGCATACGAAAAACCTCAATCGTGTTGGTGAAAAGTAGGATAATTACAAGGAAATACAATTGCATACATTATTTTGTTCTGACATTTGCTGTTGAATCGAACTTTATTAGGTAATTCCCTGAACCCTTTCACATTTAACAGCCAATCATTTGTCGTCAAAAGCACTCGACGCCCCTAAATCAGCCAATCGGAGCCCGATCCAAGCGACCGGTGTGACTGTCACCGATGACGAGAGATTGAGAGGTGACTGCGTCCTTCATTGCCAAAGTTCGTTGAACATGCTCAGCCGATTGCAACGCTCCCTGAAGCCCGCAGTGCTGTCCCGCGGATTTGCCGCCGCCGCGGACGGCCATAATTTTGAGCTGGCGCGTCCGTTCAAGCTGCACAGTATGTCACCATCTCCCCCTGTGTCTCGGTAAGCTGCTTACCGAGGTCGTCGATTGTGTAGACTTGGAAGAAGTCCCCGCCAATGGCAACCACGCGTTTGCCACCCGCGACGAGTTGTTGGGGTACTACCGCCTCATGTACACGATGCGCCGCATGGAGATCACGTGCGACAACGAGTACAAGGCGCGTACGATCAAGGGGTTCTGCCACTTGTATGACGGACAAGAAGCCGTCGCGACGGGCGTGGAAGCCGCGCTCGCGCGCTCCGACTCGTGGATCACGTCGTACCGATGCCATTGCACCATGTTGGCCCGCGGTGGGTCTGTCGCGAGCATCCTGGCCGAATTGTTTGGGAACAAGAGCGGCGCCATCGGCGGCAAGGGCGGGTCCATGCATTTCTACAACAAGAAGGAAAACTTTTATGGCGGTCAAGGCATCGTCGGCGCCCAAGTGCCCGTGGGTGTGGGTCTGGCGTTCGCGTCCAAGTACAACCACAAGGGCGACGGCCCTATGCCGTGCTCCATCACCATGTTTGGCGACGGCGCCGCCAACCAGGGCCAGATCTGGGAAGCGGTCAACATGGCGGCGCTGTGGAAGCTGCCGGCGATCATCTGTATTGAAAACAACCACTACGGAATGGGTACCTCCACGGAGCGCCACTCGAGCAACCAAAACTACTACACGATGGGCAACAAGATCCCAGGCATTTGGTGCGACGGCAACGACGTGCTGGCCGTCCGCGAGTGCGCGACGTTCTTGAAGGAATGGACGGGTGCCAACAAGGGCCCGATCTACGTCGAAATGTGCACGTACCGATACCATGGCCACTCCATGTCGGACCCTGGGGTCACGTACCGCAACCGCGAGGAAATCTCGAACATGCGCGCGTCGCGCGACCCGATCGAAAGCGTCAAGAAGCGTCTGCTGGAAAGCGGCCTTGCCACCGCTGACGAGATCAAGGAGATTGAGAAGGACGTGCGGAAAGAAGTCGTCGAAGCCACCAAGGAGGCCAAGGCCAGCGGCCGCCCCGACGACGCCATCGCGTTCAAGGACGTCTACTCGGACGCGAACGGCAAGAACGAGTTTCCTCCGTTCATCCGTCGCCCAGATATCACCAAGAGCTTGTACCATGGCAAGTAAACGCATTGCTGGAAATCGGAATTTGAATCACGATACATTTGAATGTAAGGTTACTATATCTCGCTCACGGCTAGGGCGATGTCAGGCCCTGGTCGGGTGGTAAAAACCCTGGACATCCTACAGTATACATTTACGGCTTATTATCTGGCTCAATTTATCCGAATTTTGAGTGGGGTACAGTATTTATTTTCTCGTGTCCAGGGAAGTCCTCCCAGTGACGCACGAACCGCACGGGTAGATAGTTGGCATTGGGGCATTGGTCTCCTGTGTAGATATGTCTAGCAACACGACTGGTTTCGACAAGCATCGAGTCTCATTGATGTCACGAACCACAGGTGAGTGCATTTTGTGCTCCACCACGCAAAATACATTATGATTTGCAATAATATTATGACTTGTATTGTCGATTTGATACAAATTTGGGCGTCGACCAAACTCGATCTGATTGGTTGAATTTGATTGAGAACGTTTTGATTGGCTAATAATTTGAGCTCATCTGAGGTAGCCAATCAAATCGATTTAAATTCCAACGAGAAACCACGCCACATCACAATAGTGTGTATGGTAATTAAATTGCACTATTAATTGTCGTTCAAGGTTGTCATTCCCACCCTGGATGCAACCGGAATACGGATAAATCAACCAATCAAAATTACGTCATTCAGGGTTTTTTCGTTCCAGAGTTTTTTCGTTCAGGGTTCTTAGTAGGGTTTTATTAGTAGTACTAGTACCGGTACTATTCTCAAAAATAGTATTATACGACAGATGGATGACTTTACGGAACCTAGGGGTACTACTCATGTGTGTTTCACATTGTACACTGTAGTAACGTTCCTCAATGTGTTCCATTTAGAGCGTGCAACGGTGTCCAGTGACAAGCCATGCTTTGTGTCATTGGTATGTTGCACGTCACCGATAAACTACATGTACCAACTTTCCACATACTTCATGAAGTAATTTTCTTGCTGCTATTTCACTTTCATTTCTCAAATTTTAACTACGTACTTCAGTAGTACTGGTAGCAAATAGAGACGTAGAATCGAGAGATCTTAGCGTTTGGTGAAGAAAATCTACGCAGATTTGAATTTGGAACAGAATTGGTCAAGAAATACTAAGTAGACATTTAACCACGTTTTATCACTTTATAGGTAGGTTAAAGGTCCATTATGAAGTACGGATACTTGTCTCATACATAGATCATAGATCAAGATATATATCGGTGGCCATCCCTGTGGCCAAATTCAATTCGCCCATGCAAAATCATGAAATCGTGATTTACAGTTATCTTATTTAGTTTTTTTGGATTAACTACATTAACGTTAAATAATATAACCCCCAGGCTTCGATTTGGCCAGCTGGAAGGACAGATGACGTGCACCAAAGGGGATTTGTTTGTCCAAAATACTACGAAGTATTTTTATTAAAATCAAATTCTTTTCTTTTCTTACGATACTTTGTATTCGATTGTTTTTCAAATACGGGTCACTTGACAAGATTTGTGAATGACACTATTGTGACACGCAGAACGTAATGATGGTATTGCCTTGGATAAGTACATTGCTATACACTCGAAGACGTAAAACTGGCCGGTGTTGCATTCGTCAACATGGCGACCGTGCTGCGCCGGTGGACGGCAGCAGTGGCGTGTATATTGGCCTTAGCCTTGGCAACGGACATGCTTGCAGAATCGTATGTGACTGCGTCTCTGCTAGACGATGAAATCACCACTTCCGTTGCATGCCACGCTCAGACCAGTGGTCACTTGGAGGTGCTGGCGGCTGGTTCGTTTGCTCAGAGCGAGTTTTTTGCCTGCTTTCGGCCACAAGACCAAGTGTTTCAGTTCTTCGATACCATAGCCGAGAGAACGCGGCAGGCCACAGCCAAACGTCCTGTCATGATCGACAAATTCACCATTTCCACCACTGTGTTTGGTAGTACCTTCATGGCAATGACGTGTACTCGCTTACACGGGTCAAAGTACATATTGTTTTGATTCACTTGTATTTTGCATGATGCTAGGCCGAGACATTCCAGCGTATAAGCTGACCACAGGTCCTCGTTCCACCAAGCAAAGCATCTACCTTCAAAGTGGCTTGCATGCTCGTGAGTGGATCTCCATCACGTCCACAGCCTTCACTTGGGCCACTCTCCTTGATGCCGCGACGTCGACAAATTCGTCGCTGTCTGCCTTCGCTCAGGTAAACAATGCTAGCGTTACGCTGTATTTTCTCACCTTTTTGAGCTCCATATGAGCGGCTTGGCACAACGGGACTTCCCTGGCAATCTAACACACTCCACGTGCCCTACAGGTGCTGGACGAATACGACTGGGTATATGTACCCATCGTGAACTTGGACGGGTACATTTACACGTGGAGTGCCGAGAGCCGCCGATACCACCGCAAGAACATGCAATATCGTTCGTATGACCCACTGGACAATGCCACGAATATGACGGCGGGAGTCGATTTGAACCGAAATTTTGGCCCCATCGACGACAACGACGAAGACAGCATCGTGTACTCTGGTAAATATTATCTCCATCTTTAGTAATACTAGCTTCGGTACCAACTCCAACTACGACGAACCACAGGACCTAATCCGTTCAGCGAACCCGAAGTGCAAGGCATTGCAGCCTTTGTAGAATCTTCCCAAAAGCAAGTCAACGGCTCGAGTGACTTGGCGGGGGTGCTGGACATCCACAGCTACGGCGGGCTGATTCTGACCCCGTTTGGCAACTCGTCGGCTGCTCCCGACCAACCGTTTGGCGCTGCGTTTTTCAAACTGGGCCAACGCGTTCAATCGGCCCTCCGAAACGTCAGCGGCGGCAACTACACGGCCATTCAAGCGTTCGACTTGTACTTTGCCCAAGGCATGTTTTGCGACTTTGTGTTTGCCACGTACAAAGTGCCGGCTCTGGTCGTGGAGATTGAAGGGGCAGACTTTCGAGTGCCGGCGTCGACAATCCAACGACGAGGGCGGGAGATTGCAGCAGCAGTCGTCACGTTTGCGCAGAGCTTGGGCGACTGGGCCAGCGAAACCAACACCAAAAAGTCTGGGACAAAGCAGTCTACTGCTGCACGAGTAGTCGTCGCCGGACCGTGGTGGCTGTGCGTGGTATTTCTTTTAACAGTTAGTGGAACGATGATGTAGGTAGTAAGTACCACGCAAGGTGGACGAAGGGGGTACGAGTAGTCTACGTAAATTAAATTAGTCGGTAGTTGGCTGCGGAAGCGAAATTTTTAACTTATTCTTACGTTTGCAGTTGAGATTCTTCTTGGGCATATAATAGAGAGGTTTTGCAACTCATCCGTACATTATTGGCACCAACACAAGACTTTCATAGTGTCGTGAAGGTTGGTTCAGTTTACACTTTGAAGCATAATTACGTCGATCATAATTTTGTACTGTACTAGTACTAGTATACAAAATGTAGTAGCAGAGTAAAAATAACTTCAGCTTCACCAACCATCCAGGGCCATATAGTAAATTGGTTGCTGTGGGTTGGTTTCGTTGCTGGTTCCATGACCGTTTCATCCTAGCAAGTCAAATATATCCACAATAATCCCAACCCAAAAGCTTGTGAACATCATGCAGAAGGCGGCGTCGATCGTTGCTCGCGCTCGACAAGCCGTTGCTTGGAACGTACACACGATCCGGTGGGTGTACTTGTTCATCGGAGTCATCTTCATCCTCGCATCTGGATCCCCTGCGTTGGAAGCGTTCACGGCACCTCCGCAGTCGACGCTGAGTCCGCAGCTTCAGCTTTTCGTCACGGACTGCAAGAGTCGCTGCCCACAAAAAGCAGATCGTTTTTTCAACTGCACTTTGCAAGGATGCCCCACCCTGTGCAACGCCCTGCAGTCGTCGTACTATCTCCAAATCTGGCCCGACTTGCCCGCCGTGTGCGACTTACAGTGCCAGCTTGCGATGCCTGGTTTGTGTGCAGGCACTACGTCCTGTACTCAGGTGTGCACCGACCAGGCGCGAGTGTTGTTGCAACGCCCCACGTCGGCTTCATCGTCGTCTGCGCTCCCCCTTATCGCATCGATTCGCGTGCTGACGTCGCTTGGCCCGACCTTCTGGTCCACACTCGTCTTGATCCCATTGGCCACCGCCGACATCCTCGTGTCGATCATTTCGCTCGGCCCCCTCCTTCGAGCGACGGACGAAGACATCTACAACAACTCATACTCTGTGTTCTCCAAACTCGTATCGGTGCTCGAGTCACCAGCGCATTTTCTCACCGCCGCCACCATGGCGTTCGAAGTCAAATGTTTGGTGTTTGACGACTCGGACGGCTACGGTCTCCCCATCACCGTCGCGCTTCAGATCATTTTGTTGACTGTGCAGACAGCGATCCCCGCTGTACTGCTGCGTCTCCGTAAAGGGGGCGATGAGGGCAAAAAAGCTGAAGTGGCAACTCCGCAGGTTGCAGGCCCAAGTGTTCCCCCCGTGCCTGTATCGGCGTCACCGCGTCTCTCGATATCGTCCACCACTCGACCAGCCACGACACCGTCTGCCATGGGGCAATCGATTTAATACGACCGCCCCGTTGAATTACGATATAAGACAAACAAATGAGTGGATTTAACAATGACGGGGGACATCTATTCGTATTTTTAATGCACTCATCGTGTCACAGCCTTCCGTATCGCAAGGATAAACGGACGGAGAGTTGCAACACAGTTCGAAACTGCCTCGTGTGTGTCCGTAGAACGGCAAAGTGTTGTCGCACTAGAAATATATAAGATCATATCGATGGATGGGCATGAACACTGAAATCATACCTCACACGCAACTACGAGGAGCACAAATGCCCTTGATCTCTCTTGAAGTCGTCCTTGGCTCTTAGAACCATTGTAACATCGGTCAAAACAACTACTGTACCTGGTACTTTGCCTCGCAACTTCTTATACTTGTATCGACCAAGTTCGAAGATGTCGACATACCACCTGCAAAGTGTACACATAACGTTATCAAACGAAAATGCTTTCAGCCGAGTGTTCATAGGTATACATGCAAGACCTTTCGTATTTCCACATACATCATTCATCTGTGGCATCGTCCTGGCGTCGTGTGCGTGGTGAAACCATCGTATACTCTACCCCCCCCCATAGAGAATGAAAGGATCCGCGCTCCGCCAATGACGATCACCACCACAACAGGTAGCCAAAATAACTCTGTAGTGTATCAAAACTCGAGTATGTTATGCAGGTTTATCATCTATACATTTGTCGAGCGGCTCCAAAAGACTCAAGGGGGCTGCTGAATGCTCCTTGTCGTCGGCAGTGGACAGGTCTTCTCCTCTGTCCCCTTCGGTCGGTTTCGCGTGTTCAACAAGACTTGGTGTCGGTGCGATCGCCTGAAGGCATTTGTGTCGCTGCACCGGCAGTACCTATCGCATGTTCATACGTGCCTGAATTTGCAGCCCCTTTTCTTGACGATTAATGGAGTAACGTTGTATATACTTTATGGTCTGGTTTGGGGGGGGACTTCGGGACATCGAGTTTGTCTAGCTTGTGCTTGGGCGGAGACATTCTGGTATCAAACTGCCAGTCCGTCCAGTGTCAGTTCGTTTGTAAGTAAGGAGAGAGGTTGGCACACACACCTTTTCAAGAGCTTCCATCTCACCGACCAAGACCAAATTCCCATGGGACGCCGACGTCACCGATAGTTTCGGCAGGGGTTCCAAATGTTGTGGCATCACGATGCTGCCATTGGATGGGAACCGTTTGTGCATGTTGGTGGTGGTCGTGGTGGAGGAAGTGGACAGGTCCTTGTCTCTCGACGACGACCGGACTGTCCAACAAGAGAGATCACTCGTGGAAATAGGTGCATCTTTTCACTTTTTCTACCTCGAGGTCTCGGTGCGGTGTCGGCCTGAGTCGGGGACGGTAACCCCTTGGCCAACATGACGGTTTTGTGAAACCGATCGTGTGCTACCGACAAATGTGAAACTGTCTGTTGGCAAATTGCGGAACCAATTCGTGCCCCCTCGACTGCATTACTATGTAGCAAGCACTAAGTACATGTACTTCGAAGCAGTAAATTCTAAGGGTCAACATATTGCACTTACATATTAGTAGAAGAGGCACATATACGCGCTATGAACACTTCCGATAGCGGTAACTTGGTGATTTCGTGCCTTGAGCACGTCAACCAAAGTAGCGTTATGATCAATGGAGCCATGATGCTGCTAACGTTAACGTCAGCAGTTAGTTGCCTGCACTTGCGACTGAATTTTTGACCAAGCATCCATCCACCCTCTAGATAACGCTACTGTATGCTCCTTTTCCCTTGCTCATTTGTCGTTGTTGGGGTTAATTATGCAGTGAATAATACTATCAATCACCACTGAAAGTGTGGTGTGGCAATATTTACACTGTACTGTGTGTAGTCTTGACGTCACACTATTTCATGGTGAGTTCGACTTGTGACGTCGATGATAGTACTGTACTGTAGTAGCATGATATCATAATCTTCCTCTAGACAAAACACGCAAGAGATGACTTTCGTTCATACAAGTACTACTTACCACAGCGCCAACTTACCTACTGGGTACTTTGCTGTTAGTTCATGTCCTTGGCCAGCCGAGAAATCATTTCTCATGAAGCCCGAGCGTTTCTAGCCGAAACCATGTGTTACCCGATCAGCCACACAGCGAGCCAAAACAAATGTGTACAAGTCGGACGATTCTGTACCTCGAGCTAGTACCCGCGTCAGTACCGACTGTCGCTTACCATGCGAATAGTGCACGGTGGAATATGCAACGGACGTTGCATGTAGTGCTACCTTACGTCCGTGGTGGAGGTCGAATCTGCGAGATCAAACTTCCATGACTCACAGTAATTATTCCTGCACCATCCCATTCTAAAACGTTCGGCAACACTGCACGACATTTTCAGACTGGACGTGATGGCTCCAAAGTTCCCACTTCCTCCAGACTTTTTTCAGTGCCCAGCGCTGACTGCCGCCGAGACGGCGCGGTACCTCCATTGGGCCGATGATCTAGCCATCGATGTCGTACGTAGTGTCGACTTGTCCATTCGACCCGTCATCTCACGTCCACCGTGCAGATCGAAGGCTCGCGGCTGGTTGACGGCCCTGTCACGTGGCGGTTGCGCTCGGACGAGTCCGACCTCAAAATCTTCAAGGGATACAACCCGGCGTCGCCGCCTGGCGGGTACCTGTACATGGGGGTGATGGACGTGTTTGCCACGATCGACGAAGTCGTCGACCTCTTTCGATCCGACTCGCCGATGCATGCCAAGCAGTACACGCAGCGCTTTGGCCGGGACTTGCTGGACATGGCCCACCTGTACGCGCTGGCCGCTCCGTCCGACGAAGACTCGAAGATGGTGACCGTGACGTGGCGCGCGTACAAGAAGCCAGTGCCAGGGGTGACCATGAGGCGCGACGCGTGTCTGCTCGAGGTACATCGACGGGACCTCCCACGCTTCAAAACCAACCAAATCATCGTGTTTCTCCCTCGGTTTAGTGCCATCGGGACTTTGACGTGAACGGCCGCCGCGGTCGCGTGTGCGCCATCAAATCCATTCAAGTCGCATCCTGCCCAGACATGGAAACCGAGTTGGGGCTCGTGCGCATGACCAACTACGGCAGCGGTCACGTGTTTGTCGAAAGCGACCGACCGGGGTACTTGCAACTGTCGTTTCTACTGCATGGCAACGTGGCCCGCGGCAGCCGGGTCGAGAATTTCGTCGGGAATGTCCTAAAGCGGAAGGATCAACTGACGGACAAGGCTGTCACCCGTCGATGCCGCAGCGTCACCAACATCGACGTGTGGCTGCGAGAAAATCGCGCCGCAAGATCTCCGTCCATGCCAGAGCACATGTGGATCCCGCCGTCGTCTCGGCATAGTTGCTTTCATTGCCTCAAGGGGTTTGGCGCATTTGGCCGCAAAACCAACTGCCCCAAGTGTGGCCACGTACGTATCGTTCGTTGTTCGTGAGGTGTTTGGTTGGGTTTTGGTTGGACTATTGCATGTATGTATGCATGTCGCGTTTTGTTTCAATGTGTATGGTAGGTGGTGTGTGGCAACTGCATTTTCAAGTGGAAGGTATCGCCGTCAGAGTCGATCCAAGTGTGCTCCAAGTGCTCGCTGGTGGTCCCCCGAGGACCGAAAGCATCGCCGTCCGCGCGAAGTCACCCCCAAAGCGACGTCATGTCCACCGCCGCATGGAGCTGTGTCAGCGGATATGCCAAGTCGGAAGACATGTCTCGGTATAGCGACACCGAAGTAGGCTACTTGGTCAGGTTTTGAACTACAGTACCGATGAGTGTAGTATTTCCAAGTGCCCATATTGCCAGTGACGCCCGAAACTCAATATCGATGTGTGGACTGCATTGAAAACTGCAACTGTACATTGCCCCTTGTGGGACTGTGTCTCACACACGACTTTTGACTTTGTAGCATTCTCAGGATTTGGTAGTTTTTCTAATCTGTCCATTTGAAGGGTCGATATTGTCGAATCGATTCGAAAAACTGGAGCCGTCAGCGGAATAATCGAATGTCTTACGACAACCGATTCAAGAACCGCATCAAATGGATTCGAACTCCTACTGTATTTGGTGAAATGACTCACAAGTCCAAATTTGGGTGAAATGCACAATATGGAAATTGTGCGACAACGTGGCCCCCTTGGCATCCCTGCGCGCGTCTGTTTCCCAACGACATGGCTACGTTTGAAGTATTGTCGACAAGGACCAAAACAAGCGCACGACACATCCAAAATCTTTGAAAAATGATCCTACCTTTAACTGTCTGTTGTCTATACAACCTCAACTTTTGTCTAAAATGCAAACCCTTCCTTGTGAAAATCAAACCCGCATTTGTGGCTGTACCATTCCGTTTCTTGGACCAGTCCTGCCGGCCCACAGGCGAGAATGCCGACGGAATTCGCCGCCTTGTTGGCTGCAAACCTTGTCGTGTTGATGAGTTCGTCCATTACGGGCTTGCCATGGACATACGGGATGTGGTCGTCGGCATAGCGGGACGCGACCGCTCCGCTTTCCCTGGCTTGGCTAACGTAAAACGTGGGGCGGACGTTCGGAGGCAACGGAAACATCACGTCGTCCGCGGCGAGCAAATCCTGGGGGCTTCGCACCACCCAGTACAAGTGGATGGTGCGCGTGCCGGGGATATGGCGAAACCGGTTGACGATGCTGAGCATGGGGGTGATGCCGATGCCGCCGGCTACAAGAACGAGGTCCGAGTACGTGTCGACGTCGATCGCAGGGATGCCGTAGGGTCCTCCCACGACGATACCCAGGGGGGTACCAACAGGGGCGGCGGCCACCTTTTTCACGACATGGTCCACAAAGCTGTCGGGGGCCATCGACTTGAGGCAGAACGCAATCGTCTGACCGTCTCGCGTTACGATGGACGAGAACGGATGCCACTGCAGGAGGGAAACAGATGGGATGTTGACCCAAAAGTACGCGCACGGATTGCCATTCTTAGCCCACTTGGTGGTCTGGGTGGTGGGGGGAAGGGTTAACAGCACCGTGTTGGAGCTTGCGACTGCCGTGACTTGGTACCGATGGAAGAAGCCGCGAAAGCGGGAAATAAAGGACACGCCGTAGATGACCAACGGAAAGATCATCGTGTACTGCACCGTGGGGCTATGTAGCATCACAAAGACGAGCCCAACGACGGATGCTACGCGGTGATGGTAGTAAAATACTTCGTACAGCGACCGACGAATGGGATCGATAGACACGACCGACATGGTCGCGAATGCAATGAACGACAGCAGCCCAAACAGCGGCACGGCGTCTTGCGGGCCATACAACGCAGAGTCCCCGATCGCAACCTGGTTGGCGATGTTGAGAACCAAGTGCACGATGCTGCTGACAAAGCAGAGCCCGCCGAGCCACCGGTGGAACTTGAGCGCACGGTCGTGCGACGTGCCAAATGCGAGCTCCCAGTGGTACCCCCTCGCCACGGGCAACAACAAAAACACCAGCGCTTGCAATGCTACGTGTCCTGCAATCAAGCACCACCGATGGCTTGTATTGAGGTCGGCAAACGTCGTGTTGACCGTCACACCTATCACCACCGCCCCACCGACGTACACTAGCACGATGATGGCTTCGCCCACGTTGACCGGGTCCGGCGCGTACTCGGAAGCGCGTTTACTAGGCGGCCACAACGACCTGCGCAGAAGTCTGCGACAGAGACTCGTGTACGTAGCAATGAATCCCAGCACAACCATGATCCCAAACGTCACGGCCGCGATCGCAGGCGTGCGTGTCGGTCGAATCGTCGCCTGGTCGTGGATCGTCGACGTGCTCAGTGCTACGTACACGGCGCCGTAGTCCGAGTGTTTGTCTGGCCACGCTCGGCCAGCATATCCCCATATGACGCACGTGGCGCCAGTCGGGTCTAGGTCAATGTCGTACTGGGTGGTGGCAACTAACGGGCGCTCAAACGTGAACGAGATGACGCCGTTGGCGACGCTGCCTTGGATGGGGGTGATGCTCATGGCCCCGGGCTGAAGGGGCACGTTGTGCGACTCGTAGCTGGCCATGAGGTACAGTTTCGTGGCGGCCGACGCCGTGTCGAACACAACCACGTTCTTGATGGGGTTGTTGACCATGTATGGCGTTTGAGAGAACCCGATGGACGTCCATCCGGTTTTGGCGGCGCTGGGAAACGTCACCTGCACGCACGCCGTCGTGTCCTTGACGAAAGTTCGCATAGTCATGGAGTCGCCCATGGCTACCGTGGGTTGGGCGGCGAAGAGCGGGTCGCTCGCGCAACCCGACGACGCGGCCACGACGTTGGCAACGCTTGCAGCCAATGCCAACGACTTGAGCATCGTTCGGAATCGAGTCGTGGAATGGAAATTTGGGTCGAACTACGAGTGGAAAATCGACACTGCCTAATGAGGGATACTACTGGGCCCACTGTTGCCAGTAAATGGATCTCCATAAATATAGAACTTGTGGCGCGACTAAAGTCAAGCCGCTTGCGGACATTTGTGTCCAACACGATGGAGAACTTTGTGCTAAAAATACAAGCGGTTGGGGGTTTTGAGGGGTTTTATCTGCGAGCGTTAATGTGAGTTTCGCACACTCATTTGCTAGGGGAATGAACATTCTACATGTGCCGGAGTACTATGCTACAAATTTGGGGTAGAAATCTCAGTAGTTGATTCTTGTTGGTATGACTCAGCTCGAGAATTTCAACGCTTCGTGTCGCACAGGTGCCAGTTTCACGTCGTGGGACTCCGGTACTTTCAGTGCAGAAACGGTGATGTGCACGAAAACGCCAATTACAGCAGCTCCCCTTGGTGTATCTTGAAGTGCTTCCACGATCTTATACGTATAAATATGTATAGGATCGATATATATATAAATATATATAATATACGTATAAGATTGGAAGCAGTTCAAGATGCACCAAGGGGGAGCTGCTGTAATTGGCGTTTTCGCGCACATATATATATAAATACAGTATATATGGGCGCCCTCATCACCTCGATCTCATGGCACACAGCGGGAGTGATTGACGAGCGTAACTTGCCCATCACGCCAGTAGTCGCGAAAGTGGCCAACTTTAGCCACTAATGGGGTAGTACGTTTTAGTTGCATTCTGTAATGTTGGCATTTCTGAAACGAAGCTATAAATCCAAATTTGCGTTTTTGTAGGGCTTGCATATATATTATACAAGTAACTTATTGTGCTTTCGAGCGAAATTTTGGATTTTGGCGTGAATTCAAAAGCCACGCGTCGTATTCTATTGGCGCTTTCAAAATTGCCACGATTTGATTGGGTCAAACGGCAGAGGAGACATGACCAGGACAAAGCAGATCGCACACCAAGCGGCAAGACGACGATGAGCACCATCGAGTCGTCAATCTCACAGTATGCAAGTCCGAACACAGTCATGCACTGTATGTGCATCTACTTCTTTTCCTGGGATGAAGCGTCGACAGCTTGCTGCTGTGTACGAAAAGTGCGAGCAAACCATTTCAAACTGGATCACCAAGTCCGACGATGCAACCGGGTGCTACTCGCGCAAAGTATCCGTGGTCGCCTTGCGAGTGTGTCGGTTGGGACGTCTGCGACGATCGCGTGCTCCAGGCTGGACTGTCGTCTGTGGTCATGGCTCGTCGAATGCTGGTTGAAGAATGGCGTGCAAAATGGACGTTCTATATACCCAAAATTTGTATCAAATCGACAATAACGTTAGTATTAAAAACAACCAAGTCTCGAGTCTAAAATTTCTCCGAGTGATAGCTAAAGCGCACGCCGCCAGATCTGCGGCGGCAGTTGGCATTGAACTTGTCAACATTCGCATTGACATCTCGATCCAGGCCTGGCGGGCCACACAGAAACACCCCCACCTCTTCCGCCTCGTCCATTCCTCGCGTGTTCGCACATACTGCCCCTGCGATGTTCTTCAATTCGACCGCCCTACATCGTTTCGTTGTCAGCTTTCTTCTTGAACACACTTCCATGGAAAGGATGGCATCCCATCATACCAGTTGGGTCGCCCCATGTTCATTTTCGAGCCTTGGAGGCCGGTGAAGATATCGCGGTCTTGTCTGGCTCGCATGAACGTCTGAATCAGCTTGAGGGGTTCGCTTTTCGCAGTGTCGACCACGTTCGTCAGGTACGTTTGGCTGACTAATCGTCGGTCCGAGTCGAGATCATACAGCTGGTTCAACATATCTCGGAACCACTCCATGTGATGTTGCTCTTTGGTGATCCAATAAAAGTACACTTTGCGCAACTTGACGCGGCGAGGGAGCTGCACGGACCCACAGATGGGGCACCGATGCTGCTCCCACACATGCAGCAAGTGCTTGAGGATGGACGCGAACGGCGTCACACCGATGCCCCCACCGATCAGCACTACCGTCGAGTAGTTGGCATACTCCATTGAGGGCGCCCCCACCGGCCCGTCAATGGCGACGGACGGCAGGGGGATGGCGTGCTGTTTGAGGCGGTTGTGTAGCGCCGACGTCCAGTCGCCGGCCACGCGGATGTGCAAAGTCAGCACCTCGTCTTCCGGCGCCGACGAGATCGTGAACGGATGCCATTCGAAAGTTGACAGCTCGGGTACCTTTAGATACAAGTACTACACACAACAACATATGCCGTAAAACGACGAAACGACATCAATTGAGGTTTCAAATACCAAAACGCAAGGTGGCATAGTTAGTCGGGTACTCAAGGTAAGTGTTTGTGCTTGGTACGTACCATGCCAGGCTGAAAGGTGTATCCGCGGGGCTTTTTCAAGTACAGCACCATCGCGTTCGACGTAACTTGGACTTTTTTTAGGTCGGTTTGTTCTCCAAAGACAGACGTGAGGCGGAAGCGGCGCTCGAGCACGTACACGATCAGCGGTCCCGCCACCCAGAACCATGCTTGGGGAGGGGCTATCCACGCTGCGGCGCCGTGCACCTAGTACCAGTCAACGTCAGAATCGATGAACCTTTATGCACAAGTCAAACCACACACAACTCTCCACTAAACAGCGTAAAGATCGTCGTTTTGGATTGGAAGGACGACATCCACCCACTCTCATGTACATCCAACGCATTCCACCACACAAAAAAACACTTGTATAGGGCAAAGTGACGTACGAATAGAAGCACAAGGAACGGAAGGAAGAGGATGTGCGTGAGCCAAAACAGCTGGAAGTTGTGCCTGCGGACACACGCTAACGTGCACGGCACGGCCACGGCGGCACATCCGAGCATAGCCACGCCCGTCCACATGGGCAACGCCGCAAAGATGTCGAGCCAGTCGGCATACCGCAGCAGCTTGATCTTGTGAGTGTTGAGTATCGACTTCTGCCAGTCTTGGTTGGTGGCGGATTTGGCGCGCACGCAGATGATCAGCCACGCCACAGTGTGTACAGTGCCAGCGATCAACATGACCGATCCGGCAAGTTGATGGAACGAGATGTGGCGGTCAAATGGCAAGATGTGCCAAAGCAGTCGGAACGTGCGGAGGTACCCGACAATGGACCGACTCATGGGCAGCAACACAAACATGGCGTTCACAAGCACGAGTTGGGCGCACGACTTTGCGAGTTGGGCCATGTGTCCCGCGACGATATCGTACGGAAAACTCGCCCATTTCAGCCCGAACGCAAGGCCATTCACTGAAAAGTATAGCGCGAGAAAGTAGAGCTCGGCTTGGTACTGCACGGCGCCAGATCGGAGTGTGTCTCGAAATGATCGCTTTTTGTGGACAACTGAGCACCGTGAAGCCCCTATCGAGAGCTGGCGGGCCTGTCTACTTGGCCGTTCGGTCGACAGAGCGTCCCCGAAAAGCACTTTGAACTCGTCGAAATGTAGCGATTCGCGGGGGTGGATATCCTTTTCGTTCGGATACACGGCTCGGAAGGCTTGGTGGACAATGTCCTGCAACTCGACGCCACTCAAAGTGACATTGTGATGGGCCATGGTAGCCGCAAGGAACGCCTGGAGTCCCGCGGGGGTCAACCGCTGGTTCTGATCGACGTCAAAGAGGTCGAAAAGGACGCGGAGACGTTTGTCTGGGTCCGTTTCGGTCCGCATGGTCGTGCATGCTTCCATGAATTTCATATCGAGGGAGGACGTGAACGATTCGCCAAGGATATTGCTGATGCGAGAATACTCGCTCTCAGGCGGCAGACAAGTGGACGGCGATTGGTGCTCGTCACCGTTGGGAGTGGGCAGTCCGTCGATGGAGACGTACTGATCGAGCAGGTCGTTGGGCGACGATCTGGCGACGCTGCTGGGCGTACAACATGACACGGGCTTGGTCATAGCGGCGGGCATGTCAAATGAACGAACGCCCTTGGAAGGATGGCAAGGTGGCGGTGTGTAGAGGTAGGTTTTGTGAGTGAAACGACTAGGTTGAGACATGGCATGTCAACAATACTACAGCATTTTCCATGACCGATATGACATATCGTGAAAGTCTTTTTTAGTACTAGGCTTTGTATATACTATATATTTTTGCATTACTGTTAAATATAGTCGAGGTGCATGACTATATTGAGCGGTTTTAGACCACATCTGATTGTGTCAGTTTTTGATTGGCTTATGAATAGATCACGTGTTTTGATTGGCTATTTTGTGGACCTGACCCAGGAATGCTGCTCGATATTTCGAGCCTGAGGTGCAGCTGTACACTGTATTGCAGTAAACACTGTCAGCGACAAGTACTCCCTCCCACTGAGAAAACCTTAGGAATGCTGCTCGATATTTCCAGCTCAAAGTACTGCAGTATACACAATTCAACGTACGAGCCATGGTGTGGCAGTCGTCGAGTCCGTCGCTGGAGTGATAAGAACGTATCAACAACGTACAGGTGGTATCAACTACAAGGAACTCCAACATCTCCTTCCAATGCCGAATTCAACTACCAAGTGGTGTCACGAATGATACCTTATATGGCGTCACTACTATACTATTAATAGTACATAGTATTCGTCATCCTAGCGCTATGTTATACTAGTACTACGTAATATACAGTACTGCTAGTACGGTCCAGCATTTCACATCTAACTGTAAAACATCCCCATGGGTAAGACTGTACTACTAGTACTAGTTTACTGTAGTCAGAATGATAAGAACGTATCAACAACGTACTAGTACAATCCAGCATTTCACATCTAGAGCATCCCCACCAGTAAGACTGTATAATCAAACCGATAAAAACGCATCAACAACAAACAGATTGTATCAAAACTACAAGGAACTCGAACATCTCCTTCCAATGTGGAACTCAGCCGCCTTACACCAACCACCAGTGGTATCACGAATCATACTTTGTGGCGTCACTACTGTATGTTTCGCCTTTACTCGCAGAACTCACGCTTGGTCTGTTCATAAGCACAAATTTAGTTACTTGTTTCAAATGTCCACATAGTTGGCTCAAAACCAGTGACTGTGTGTTTAGAGTTTGCCGAATCACAATTTGAAGTCACAGAGTCATAACTTACTGTACATGTCAGTCACCAAGTCACCAAGTCATTGGTTTGAAACACATGATTGGTAAATATCTCACCACTTGACCAATGCAAATATATTTCCCGGTCATTGGGTAGAACGGAAATAATTTTGGAAAATCACTCGGTCACTTCCAAACACGCAACGTAGACTTTTCGATTTACGAAGGACAAATGAATTGTGGATGTAGTTTCCATTCAAAATTGCAAAAAATGATATTATCCATAGTAAAATTGACAAGCAAAATTAGCATACAAAGAGCAAGTGTCTGTTGGAACTTTCACTCGGAATGCGCCATGGCGTTACAGTAGCCATGCATGGTCATAACTGTCGAGGTCCTAGATGAAGCCAAAGTTCTACACGCCCATATTGGGGATGGTTGGTTCTTCCTGATTCTTCCTACGGGTACCAGAGATTTGCACTAATTACTTCAGCGCTACTACCGTAATACTGTAGTACTACGTAGTACAAGAGATTGGCCAAGACGTCTTTTAATAGTAGTAAAATACTACTCCGTACAGAGTGAGTACCAGTAGTACTGTAGCACCACGTACTGTAATAGAACTTGTTCCATCCCGAGGGCAGTATCGCATGTTACTGTTAATATTTATATATAAGCGATCACTTCGATTTATAGTTTGTACAGAGTATCTGGCGCATTTTCCAAAGTGATAACGGCTTATAACGAGCAAGTTATAACGTTACTCCGGCCCAGGTATAATATTTTGTACATTAATATTCCATGCATACAAAACTATTTCGAGTAAGATATTACGGCCGTTCGCGAAATACAAATCCAAAACAGTATCACCATTTCTTTAACGTTTATAATTTCAAAATGCAAATGGATTACTAGTATTAGGATATTTTAGGCTCTCCACCACGAAAAGTCCGTCGAATACTAAACAAACGAAGGGTAGCGTTGGAAAATATAAATTCAGCTGCATTTTATAGTGTCAAGAAGTGTGCTTCAAACATTTGACATTTTAGTGCACACAAAGCGTTCGCGATATTGATGGTTTACGTTAATACCACAATGACATATAATTGGTATGATGTCGACCACCATGCATCGCACCATTTGGTTTCCGACGCTGGTGTATGTATGTACAGTATGTATCCTTCACGTCCGTCAGGCAACAAAAAACACCATTTGTCATCGTGTTACTCGTTCCGTTGCTGTGTCAACTTGGCCGACTGGAGACGGCGGAGTTCGTACGCGACGATCGACGCTGTGGGTCGACTGTCTGGGTCCATGCTCAGGCACGCCCGAGCAAGCGCCAGCACTTCTGGCGGACAGTCTGACCGGAACGATGGCGCCAACTTTCCCGCGGCAACTAGCATCGCCATCTGCACGTTTGAGTACCCATTCGGTCCATTCGATGACTGGGACGACGTCGACGAATATGGGATTTGCCACGTGTCCAGCTCCGAGAGGACGACTCCAAACGAATACATGTCTGCCTTTTCGTTGTAGTGTCCGTTGTTGGTGAGCACCTCAGGCGCAGTCCATGCCGCCGTCCCCGCTTCCGACGTCATCGTGTCATCGGCCAGTTCTCGCGAAATGCCAAAGTCCCTACACGCGCCTGTGAAACATTTATAAAGTCTACATTGAAGAAAGAAACAAAAAACAGTATTGTCGATTTGATACAAATTTGGGGAGGGGGTGCAATCGAATTTCGCGCCGACCAAACCGATCCACAATCGATCTGATTGGTTGAATTTCATTGAGAAGGTTTTGATTGGCTAATAATTTTGAGCTCATCTGAAGTAGCCAATCAAATCGATTTAAATTCCAACGAGAAACCACGCCACAACACGAAATTTCATTTGAAAGCACAATATTATTGTCAAATCGATTCGAAACTGGAGGAGCCGTCAGTAGAATCGAATGTCTTCAGAAAATGGATTAAAGAACCGCCTAAGCCAATCAAATCACGTCATGTCGAATTTCTGCCAATCCAAACGCTTGATTTGCCCAGTCCCTCCGCATAAGCGTTAAAGAGTATTATTTGTACAAGCTTAAATGAGATCAAATGGATTCGAATGCTATTTGGTGAAATGACTCGCAAGTCCAAATTCGGGTGAAATGCACAATACGAAAAACAAAAAGCAACGACAAAAAATTAAAAAAAAAAATTTACACCGCCGACAAAAGTCGCCATTATATTCTTGTAAATTCCGTCCAAATTTCCAGACCCCGTCGAATCGAATCACGAATCGACGCTATTGGCTAATCCAATTTTGAGTGGATTTGAAGTGTCTCGATTATTTAAAATTTCATAACTCTTCATTTTGATTGGCTCGAAAGGACAAGTATATTCAACCAATCAACAACTCCAGCGTGATTCAACCTTGATATTTGACAAACCACACTAATTTTAAATGTTTAAATTCACAAGACTGTAACCACAATCAACCCCGAACCCCCCCCTCAAAAACCCCCAACCAAGTGGACGAAAATAAATAAAAAAAAATTCAGATCTCGAGTATACGTATAGTATCCAACACCAAACATTCCCCACAGCAACATTCATTGTCGTACGTGAGTTTGGCCGTGAACGTGTCGGACAACAACACGTTGCGCGACTTCAAATCGCGATGCAAAATCGGTGGATCGAACGAATGCAAGTACGTGACAGCGTCTGCCAAATTCACGGCCAGCGACAGTTTCGTACAGAACTGTCCCCGCCCCTCTTGCTGTGTGGACGGTTGAAACCACGGGAGATGCTGAGACACTGCGTCGCGCGCTAAAAAGTCGCGCAAGTCGCCTTCCGACATGAACTCGGACACTACCGCCAAGTCGTTCAAGGTGGTCCACGATGCCCCAATGAAGCGCACGATGTTGCCGTGGTTGAGCGTTGCATGCAGCTTGATCTCGTGCATAAAGGCCTGGATGTGGCGGTGCTGGGCGTGCATGCTGGCCGTGAGCTCCTTGACGGCGACCACCTGGTCGTGGAACGTTGCGCGATACACGGTGGCAAATCCACCAGACCCACACACGGAGCGATTTTGGAGCTCCCGCTTGGGAATGCGAAAGTTGATCAAGTCTGCGTCGCCGCGGATGTCGTACCTGTACGCAAACGTACTGGCGTCTTGGTTGTAGTTGCTGCTCCCATTGGTGTACTGAGATGAGCTGTTGTACTTGCTAAGGTTGTTGCCGTCGCCCGAGGTCATGGTTCCATTGGCCAGCGGATGATTCGAGCCATCGCTGCTGCTTTTACTCGTCGTCGGAATGTGGTACTCGGCGGCAACGTTGTTGTGGTCCGAATGGGTTTCGCCCAGAATCGCCGTCGTAGGCTACAGACATGGTTGATATATATATAACGTTATATCAATAATAGAAACAGAAAATATATTGAGGAACGGTGCTGGCAAGTACAATGAATAGAATAAGAAAAATATATTGCCGAACGGCCATGCCACATGAAAGATGTAAGAATCTCGGTATGGTACGTTAGATACCACACAATAGTTGTTAGGGTGAGTGTGTATATGTATGTATGTATACAGGACAACCACGTATTGTAATTTCAGCCAAACTTTGGACTTTTGTGCTGCTTTGCCAAATCCATCGACAGAAATTTTGTACTGAAAATTTGATGTAAAACATGGTGATGCCCATCACACGAATTATGAAGTCACACTCGCATTAGCTGTTGATTGGTTGAACTGATGAGTTCGAGCAATCTGATTGGCTAAATAATTCTGCACACATTTGATTGTGTCAAACGTCGCTCCAGCTTTGAATAAACACAACAATATTTTGGATTCGGTACAAATTTCCAGACCCCTTCAAATTGAATCGACGCTATTGGCTAGTCCAATTTTGAGTGGATTATTTGATTGGCTCTTACAACAAGGACAAGGATATTCAACCAATCAGAACTCGAGCGTGATTCAATATTGATTAGACAAACCAAGCGACTTTTGGAAGTTTCTAAGCGAATTCAAAATATCTAGATTGGACACATCCTACCTTGAAATGACGGGAGTTTGTGTTGTTGCGCCGTTGGCGAAGAACGATGAACAAACCCACAAGCCCCACGACGACGATCCCGGCGGCGGCTAGTCCAACGATCATGCCGAGGGAAGACGACGATGAAGATGCGTTGTCTTTGGCGGCGGCGGTGGCACTTCCAGGCGGGGTAGTAGTGGCATCTACGCATACACGACGTGATGGCCGTCAGCATGAAGCAGATTCTGAACAAAGGCATATCGATTAAAGCACCTTCATTGACAACAACGACGGGAGATTTGGATAGCGAGGGTCCTGCGATAATGTTATTACTTGACCTCTTGTGGATTGAAACGAGGGGCGAGGACGGTATACTGTACCTGTAGTCGCTGCGACAGGGGCCACCACACACGCCGTGTGGAGGAGTGCCGAGGTCGGTTTGCTGAACTTGGACGGCGGGAATGGAGTGCCGTTAAAGGTCTGCTTGGTGCCGGTGCAAGCCGCCGTGGGGCGGATGATCCTGTCCGTGTACACGGACGCATTCTTCAGCACAATAAACGTGGGCGCGTCGACATTGAACACGTCATAGTCGTTGATGTCCAAGTTGCTACGGAACGATGTGGGAAACACGAGGCCAAGCTTGAGAGATCGCACGATTACATGGACTGCAGCGATTCGGGCAACGTGACGGTATCAAACGTCGTCATTTCGTTCGTCGACACACTCCTGCCACCACAACACATGTGACAACGTGTAGGTTACGTGCCAGGGCACGTACAGCACTTGAAGCTTGGGTGGCACACTGAAGCTTTGGTTCATCGTGTGAATGTCGTTGCCAGTGAGGTCCCTATGCATATCACGTCGTTCGAGTCATGTAGTTGACCTCGTGATACGTACAAGGATCGAAGCGACGCCGGCCACTTGACGAAATTCACAGCTTCAGTGAGCTTTTGGTACCGGAAGCTCCTATATACAGTGTATTTGGCAACATGAGCGTCATGCTGGATGGGATTGTAGATGACGGACAAGGATTGAACTTTGAGAGGGGTGTTCTTGTGGTCCACCGTCAGATCAGGGTTCAGTCGATTGACTTTACTTCCAACGTCGCCTTCAACATAACTACGAACGAATAATGTGAGCTAGGTGTCATCGCGACGATACGCATACATGGTGGTTGGCTGCGACGGGAAGTACTCAATGTACTCGACGCCGTTGGGAACGTAGAAGGACGAGCTGCTGGACGACAATGGCACGTCTACTTCTGTGGTTCCGTTAACCACGCATGCCACCGATGTCTTGTTGGCGCATTTGGTCGTGAGGGTTGCCACTACCGCCTTTGTCGACGCCATATCACTGCAAATAAATGTACGATCAACAACGAGCGACTGAATACTTGGATCGGATTGGTTGTTGCAACCCAATGGGGAGAGAGAGAGCTAGAGCAACTTGGACGAGACAGCCAGTTCACAACGAAAGTGAGTTTTAAGCCAATGAATACGCTTCATTTGAATTTAAGCCAATCGAAACGATGTTAACAGTCCAATTAAGGTGCTCGATTCATTTTAAGTGCACGCGAATTAGCCAATCAATTCCTAGAAAGGCATGTTTAACCTAACCGCCCAAAAAATATGCAAATGGATATACAAAGACTACCGTAAAGAAGGGTGTGTCTGGTAACCGGAAATACTACTGTAGTATTGCAATATTCAGGCCCAATACTGTACGCCATTTTGGGGCCAAATTCAATAAATCTGATCAAAATTGAAACATGTCTTGCTTGAAGAATTTTAACCCAAATCCAAAAATTCAATAATTCCACGTGGCATTTGGCCCTGGTCGGGGAACGTTGACTCCACGCCTGTCGACGCTTTTTGTATGTGAAGAGTGGGATAAATATTTGGTGCTCGTTTTTCATTGGCCCATATTCGGATGACGAACATATGGTAGGCACGCCAGCAAAAGCGTCGACGGTAATGTTGTGGCGTCGACGAACCATCGACGCCAGGACACTACCGTCGACGCTTTGTTGATGTCCACTGCAAGTTCGAACATGGACGGCGTCGATGCTTTGCCTGTTGCTCCGAAGAGGAAGCAGGACGACTCAGTGGTGGCTCGACCACCAAAACAGCGGAAGGGTGGTGCCCACGACACGGGCAAGAAGAAGTCTGCGTCGTGGTGCGAGGAAAGCGTGGCACGACTCTTCTTTCTTCGCTACAAAACCGAACTCGCCAATCGGTTCGACTCCAAAAACAACAACCAGAAGAAGGAGGCGTACGAAATGCTGGCCTCGGAACTCAGTATTGATGTCAATCGGGTCTATTCTGCCAAGCAGGTGAAAGACAAGGTATTTGTATTTGATATGTATTATTACTTGATTTTTACAATTTTAGTTTACCAATATGAGATCGGAGTGGGCCTTGACCAAGCCTTCACTGCCCAGGCCGACAGGGAACGACGTTGTTATCAACGCCCCAGCGCATTTTGCGTGCATGTTGGAGTACTGGGGATCCAAAGACGGATTTCGCCGGGAGTCATTGTTTTCTACGGATGAAGGTATTGTTTTCTTGACATATATATTTTCGATTTCATCATTATTATTTTACATAATTTTAGCTGAATTTGTTGAGGCGGAGGGATCGTGCGATTCCTCTGACGTTGAAGACACTGCTGTGAAAGAGGAAAAATTTACTTTCTCCCGCCAACAAAACCAAAAAAAAAATGCGAAAGGGAAGACACATGCGGAAGCTCTGGAGGCGGGGCTTGTTGCAGTTAAGGAGGGACTTGTTTCTCTCGGGGAAGCGATGCTTCATACCAAGCCTGCACCTGCCCCAGTCGTACCTGTAGTGCCTGAACACGAAGCAGCAACTTTAAGCGATGTAGTAGCTGCACTCAAAACGCAATCTGCCGCTATTACGCAACAGTCGGACGCAATTTCTAAATTGCTTGAACATTTGTTGAAACAATAAATTGAATTTTATTATTGTTCATCCAGTATCCTTGATATTCCATGTCGCTTGGTCACAGCTACGGCGCGGAGCATCTTGTTTGTTTCCACTTCGGTTTCATCACTCGGTTGGAAATAGATATTTCGGTCGCGTTCGTTGTTGGGAGTCGCAAACAGGCCATCATTAAATTTGAGGAACATATTGTGAAGCACCAAACAGGCCACGATGTGCGAAACGGTTCGACTCAACGTGATTTCACTCATCGTGCACTTTAAAATCCGAAACCGTTCTTTCAGTCGACCAAACGCACACTCGACAGGCATTCGGGTGCTGGAATGCTTAAAGTTAAATCGCTTTTGACGCGGTGTCAAACGACCACCTTCTTCATGGGGCATATAGGGCACAATTAACCATGGGAACAAAGTGTAGCCAGCGTCCCCAAGTACATAGCAGCCACGGGGTATACATTGTCGAATAGATTGGCCAAACACAGAACACTTCCATATTTTTTTGTCGGAATACGATCCCGGCCGAACATCGATTGACAAAAACCTCGTTGAAGCATCCACAACAGCTTGGACATTTAGTGATGGGTCACCGTTCCGATTATAAAACCCATCGTAGTCTTTAGGCCGCTGAATATCGATCAAAGTCCCATCAATAGCACCAACAACGCCAGGGAGCCCACGTTTCTCTCGGAATTGACGCTCAATTACACTCCAGTCCGACGCAGATGACGGCATGCAAATCCATTGTTTTGCCATTTTATAAAGCACGGACGAAAACAAGTGAACAATGTTGATACTCCATGATTTTGACACGCCAAATGCTGCAGCCGTTTCGCGATAACCACCAGTGGAACCCAAAAAATACAGGAAAATGGCCACTTTCTTTTCAAAAGAGTGCAGGGACACCCGCAAACTATAGGCCACCATTTCAGCACGAAGGACCCTGACCAGTTGGATAAACGTGGCTTGACCACACCGCAGATTGGACAGAAACCACTGCTCGTACGCCAAATTACCAAGCATTGAGTCAAAATCAATGTGAGATACAGTGAGAATGTTGTACTTGTCGTGGCGGGGGCCGGTGGACGTGACAGCTAAGCATGCAGCAGACACAACGGCACGATCATCAACCATTGTCAAGTGGCGGCAGGCGTTAACACAAAAGTGACGACAGTGTCCGGTGTTAACACTTTCCGGATAAAAATCCCATATGATTTGTCAAAAGCATCGACGGGTGTGGAGTCAACGTTCCCCGACCAGGGCCTTTACTCGTTCAAGAGGTCCAAAACGCCACATTGCAAAATGAACCTTTTACCTCCATTTTGAACATTGCATTTTGGTTAATCCCATTTTCGAGCATATGGAGTAATACTTTTGAAATGTTACCAGACGCACCCTAAGCTTAAAATGGTGCACCTTAAATTAGACCGCTAGTTTTAAGCTGTTTGTGGACAACGTGGTATAAAAAATGATGAATTATAACAGAAAACCTATCTCATTCATAACTCCCGAATAGGCCTGGATTTTGGCTTCACTTACTGTTAACATATTGTAGAAATATAATCCGATTCCTATAAGTCGAGTTACATGCCTTCGACGGCAGCATCTCGGAAAAGTGTTCTTAAGCTTTTACGTTATTGAAATTCGTTCGACATTGAGAATTATCAGTAGAGTTGACTAGCAGACGCATCCTAATATCTCGCTGATGCACTATTTTAATACTAGTTCGCCCGTACTATTAAAACAGTACGAGGCGCGTCATCTGAAGCCTGCAAAATGGTTCAATTTAGGAAATAATAAGGTGTTAGAAGTTATTAATGGTTTCGAGGATTTTGCTTTGATATAGCTTATCAGATGTTTTGGAAAATAACACCGGATACAGTAGAACTATCCGGTATATTGTAGCTTATCTGGATATTAACAATAAAACATTTATCAGGTCACACTTGTTTCAACAATGGCGGCCTCCATACATTTTGTCATAGGTAGAAATTCATGGTAGGAAATATATAGGCGAAATGAACTAATATTAGTACTACTAGAAATAGTACACTACTAGTACTAGAAATAGTGTACCTCCGTCAGTTGGTGCAGTGTTAAAAGTAAGACAAAAAGTGTAAAATACATGTGATCGTTAGCTTTTGGTACTAGGTATGGTGCACGTCATCTATAAACTACCAACTTTTCATAAAAATTTGTGACTTCTATTTCATATTCATTACTCAAAATTTCAGCAAATTGAGACGTAGAATCGACAGATCTCAATGTGATGAAGAAATTCTACGCCTCAGATTCAAATTTGGTGATAAATTGGTCCAAAAATAGATATTTAACCTATTCATAGCGGTATTTTACACGGGTGATTGGATATTTGGCCATTGGGGTGGCCGTTGAGATGTATCTTGATTTTTGTATGTGACGTATATAATATCCGGAGGCAGTTGGGACCCACTGCAGTGATAAAACGCATGAAATGGGTATTTACTGTTACTACAGTACTACGTTTGTACTACCTCCAGACGGAAATAGACCGACCATTTGACAAAAATTGATGCAATTTCTGTACATTTTAAAATATGGAAATTCTGAAATTAGGTGCGAAAAGAGCAGAATCTATTGTATCCGATTGGCTCGAATCTGCAA
>NW_009798281.1:414926-436015 GCF_000520075.1 Aphanomyces astaci
CGATTTGGAGATGTGCGACATCTTCTCAGCCATGGAGTCTCTTGGGATCGATGACGATGAAGGAGTGTAGGTATCAGCGTAAGAATCAAATTAATATGGGTTTGAGTATGCAATGCCAATAATTTAATTAACTAGCCTTTAGTATTACGCCTGGTATATATTTATTATATTTCGGGGGGATGCAATATGTCTAGTCTATTTCCGTCCTTGATCAATTTTGAAATGGTCGGTCTATTTCCGTCTGGAGGTAGTAAGTACTAACTATTTTGTTTTTGGGTTTAACTACATTACTTGTACGTTAAATAATAAAACCTCCACTTTTCGATTTGGCCTGTTGGAAGTTTTTAGATGAGGTGCAACATACAGTAGTATTAATACTACTGTACCTCCGATTGGAAATGATTGATAGGTTTCACTTTGTTGAGTCGCATCTCAGTCCAAATAGGTTATTGCGTTGACAATGGTATATTCCATGTAGAGAATTTCACTAAAAATCCGATTTTAATGCTTAGAAAGTCCTAATTAGAATATCTTAGAAGTTATGGTCAAAATGGATCAGGAATGATGCGCAATTTTCACTGTGCTTCCGTATAATTTAAACCTACTATTAATACGTAGTATACTAGTACTACTGATTTCTCGTGAACTTATATGGTTATAGAGGTTTAGGTGGAGATATGTGGTAACGTACCAGCAAATACTATTAATAGTACAGGAGAATGACAATACCTGTATAATATAATAGTAGTTGTACGTAACTGGTAAACCTAACAGTTATTTCCAATCGGCGGTACTACGTAGTACATACAGTATTATATAGTGCTACCGTTCACCGGCACGACAGTACAATGTGAATAGCCCAACAAAAAATAGAACTTCGATAACGTTATCACCTTTATAGATTTCATCTCTCTGCAATTCCGCACAATTATTGACTGTGAATTCATGAATCGGACTACGTGGCCGACCCGACCAGGCACACAAGCATCTGTTGCTGTATTTGTCAACAACGACACAACGAGGATGTTGAATGCGCAAGCTTCAAGTCCAAGTCTGAGCTACAGTACTGCTTGTCAAATCCAGCGCGCGAAGGACAGCTTGTTCTCCGTGATCGCATTCTTTACTTTGCACCGTCGTTTGGTTCTGCATATTGTCTGAGCTACGCTTGTAAATCGAATGGCCTTGGCGGCCTGTGGCTGTTGCGTACGTGGCGATGAGTGAGTGTTGTGTTGCATCAACTTGGTCAATGACATCACCGACTGCCCATCCAATCAAACAACAGTATTGGGTTCAACAAGTCCTCTGATTGGCTAACGTTTAGCACATCAATTCGACTGGGAGGGGTGATTGCATTGTCAAGGAACGGTATTGTCGGCGGGCCAAAACAGTTTTCGACGACGATGTTGCGCTTTCACAAGCAACGACTACGAACTTAATGTCTACAGTATTCAAGCCCTCCAGGTACATTCTTAGCAGCGTCAAATGTACAAATACAACCTCCGCTTGAATTCTGTACCGAATCGAAGGCGCAAGAGGGGGGGGTTGTCACTAAGATACCGGTATGATACGTCCTTGGTAGATACTTGACGAAGGCTTGGACGTGGAAGGAGAAGGATGGATATTGATGCCATGGCGTACCGGTACTATGATACGTATTGCTGTACTGGACGGACAGACGCTTTGCCAATATGGGTAATGCAAATCAACAGCGCATGCTGTTGACGGCCGAGAGGTTGAAAACGAGGTTGAAAACGCGTCGAGGTGGACGACTTCAAGTCGAATGATCAACATGTCTCCCTGCCTTTCTCTCCCACTTATATCGGACAAATATCCTATTTAGGACATTTGAACTTTTTTGCGTTGTGTGTTTTTTACGTGAATATCCTCGTCCTCCTCTCTCCCTTTCATTCTCTGATCTCCCGTGGACGCCGCAAGTGACATCCTGTTATCATGGCGACGGAACAACAGCAGCAGCAGCCCCAGATCGACGGCGCCAAGGTGTCGTCCCCCACGACGGAAACACGCACCTCCATGAAGGCGTACTGGGTCGAACACAGCTCGGACAGCAACGTCGAGACCATGATGTTGGACTCGAACGCGAAAATTCTGACCGAGCTCGAGACCCCCGAAATTCTGTCGAAAATGCCGTCGTACAAGGACAAAGACGTGTTGGAGATGGCGGCAGGAATCGGCCGATACACTGGTACGATCGCCGACCACGCGGCATCCGTGGTAGCCGTGGAATTCATCGAAGGCTTCCACACGACCAACGTCGAAACGAACGGCCATCGCGCCAACTGTTCGTTCATCTGCGGCGACGTGTGCGACTTGGAACGCCCGCATGAGTCCCTCGACGTCGTATTCTCCAACTGGCTGCTCATGTACTTGAACGACGTGGAGGTGAAGAAGCTCGCGCTCAAGAACCTTCACTGGCTCCGCACGGGCGGCGAAGTGTTTTTCCGTGAATCGTGCTTTCGTCAGTCTGGAGATGTCAAGCGTACGTCCAACCCGACGCAGTACCGCCACCCGAGCTTCTACATGGACGCGTTTTCGTCCGTGGTGATCGACGAAGGCAACGGCAAGATCAGCCAGTTCGAGCTCATCTCGCAATCCAGCGTCAACGTCTACCGCCGCGTCAAGAAAAACAACGGCCAGATCTGCTTTCGTTTCCGCAAAGTCACCAAGGACGGGTCCACGGAATCGTTCCAGCGCTTCTTGGACTCGCAACAGTACTCCACAGGCAGCATTGCGCGCTACGAAAAGATCTTTGGCGAGGGCTACGTGAGCACGGGTGGCCAGGAAACGACGACCGAGTTCGTGGCCAAGCTCGGGCTCAAGGCCGGCGAGCGCGTGTTGGACGTCGGCTGCGGCATCGGCGGTGGCGACTTTTACATGGCCAAGACGTTTGGCGTGTCGGTGGTGGGCATCGATTTGTCCACCAACATGGTGCATCGGGCATTGGAGCAGTCGGTGGCCGACCCGACCGTCGACGTCGAGTTCGAAGTGTGCGACGCCACGACCAAGGAGTACCCCGCCGGATCGTTTGACGTGATTTACTCGCGAGACACGATTCTGCACATTCAAGACAAGCTCGGACTATTTGAAAAATTCTACCGCTGGCTCAAGCCGGGGGGTCGTGTGCTCATCTCAGACTACTGCCGCGGTGACCAACCCCAGTCGGATCGATTCCAAGCGTACGTGGCCAGTCGTGGCTACCACTTGCTGTCCCCATCGCAGTACGGCGGCGTGCTCACGGCCGCCGGGTTTGCGGACGTGGTAGCCGAAGATCGAACAGAGCACTTCACCAACGTCCTCGAAGCTGAATTGGCGCGCACGGTGGCAAACCGCGACGAGTTTATCGCGCAGACGTCGGAGAAGGACTACCAAGACATTGTCGGTGGATGGGAATCGAAACTTACCCGATGCGCGGACGGCGATCAAAAGTGGGGCCTGTTCCTTGGCTACAAGCACTAAGGACCGACTAGCTGTGGACGGTAGCTACAGTATGCGCAATAATAATAATATTGTCGAAGTCGATTCGAAATTGGAATTGGGTGCTCACAGGGGTGCTCACAGTCAATCGAAAAAGATTAGCCCAAATCAACAGACAATCGACCGACCAATTAAAAACGAGATCACTAATCAAGTAGCCAATCAAATCCACTACACTTCGACCAATTCAACATCGAATTAGTATGCAAATTAGCAAGCCGCTACAAGCACGGACCTCGGTCCGCAAAGCCCTCTTGTACGGTCGATGGATGCGCCAAGATTGCGCACGCCCGGCACATGTGCGTGTCCCACGGAGGAGGGCGAAGGTGCGATGTCGACAGATGCCACACCCACGCAAGACGAGGGAGCTTCTGCATGCACCACACGCCCCAAGAGCGTCACCCTCTCAACAGGGAAAACGATTCCACCTGCCACGGGACGATTTTTATTTACGCCTTCCTGTCGTCAGTACACACACACTTCACACTTGGTGTGAGTGTCGTGGCTAGGTCAAGTTTTGGGCTAGAGTTACAAAGTGGCTACTCGGAGTACGTCTTTGAGGAGTGCCACGTATATATAGATCGAAGCCTAACTGTAAGAGAATGGATTGAAGAACCGCCTAAGCCAATCAAATCACGTCCCGCCCATTTTCTTCCAATCCAAACGTTTGACCCCTCCGCATTGGGCAAAACACATAACTTACTCGGTACTTCATACTAATATTTGTGCCAGCTTAAAGATCAAATGGATTCGAATTCTATTTGGCGAAATGACTCACATGTCCAAATTTGGGTGAAATGCACAACATCCACTGCGGCGGCTTTACGAGTGTTTTGTCGATTCAATAATATCAACGTGGCACGCCGGAGTAGTGGCTTAGCACATACTACCTCCGGCCGGGAAAATCAGATAACACCATCAAACAAAACACCAATTTTACCGATTTTCACCAAATGGCTGGTTTATTTCCGACTGGAGGTAGTACGATTCTGCTGAGGGCTCCAGTTTCGAATCGAATTGACAATACCTATCAATGATTTATTGCAGTGTGTCATGCATGCATTACAGTGTCACAGCTGCTGCTAAAATTCATTGGCTTCCAATGTGATCTTGCCCAAACATGGTCACCCTGAGCTACGCTGAGTGGCTGTAGCGCCACGTTCTTCGATCACACTTCATGTTTGTGTTGAATCAGTTCGTTCCTCGTACGCAACTTCCATCTCAATTAAGTTAATCGGATAAAAAATACATCCCCAACTCGTCCTTGTCCCGTTCATCACGAAGTGCGTTTGATGGCGCTACGGCTATATTTAGGTCCCCATCGCTGCCATTAATGCCGGACGCGTGGCTAGGGGGGTATTCTGGCTGGAGGGGGGTCCTGGCCAACATGGCTGGCTGGACGTAGTTGTCCTTTGGAAAGTCTGTGATGTGGTGGCCATACCGGCGATGTTGGTCGATGCGGACGCAGTCGAGGAGGGGCAAGTACGTGGCGGTGCGGGGATACAGGTTCAGTATGTTGACATGCGCGAAAAGCGTGAGGAACGGAAGGACGGCGGCGGCGACGACAGGCCCGGGGGCTTTCTTGAGCGACAGCACACCGAGGAGAGTGAGTTGGGCGACGACAAGTGAGGCAATGACAAAGTTGTACATGGGGTGCCAGCACAACCCGGTCGAGTTGAGCGCGGGGTTGTACACAAACAGCAACTGCCTCCGAAACACAACGTCGCTCACGACAAAGAAACCGTATGCAAAGTAGCACAAGACGGGGGACATGGGGCAAAACGTCAACGTGAGCAGGATGGCGAGGAAGTAGTCGGGGAGGTTCTGGCTGTAGGGGAGCACGCCGGGCTCCGAGGCGGGGGCAAGGCCGCACCACTTGGCCGCCCGGTCTCTGGGCGTGGATTTCGGCGCCAAGACAGAGAAGAGAACCCCGACAACGATTGGGCCAACGCGGAACAGCTCCATGGTCAACCCGAGGCTGGTCTTGACGATCAGGTACGACATGAAGCTGGCAGCTTGAGCGGGGATCGCTTTGGCGAGCATCGTGATAGCGCTCACGGGGTTGTCCACAAGGGCGCCGAGACTATCGAGGACTGACCCGACCACCACACTCACGGCAAAGATCTGGGTGAATTGGAAGTACACGAGCTTGTGCAAAAGAGACGTTTGAATTTGGGGCTCGGACAGGTGACCTTCGCGGCGAGAAATGAGCGTAAACATGACCGGGGCTAGCGCAGTCATGATCACAAGCCCGAGGGGGGTGAGTTGTTTGAACAAGCCTTCGAGCCACGGGTACGTGACAAACGTGGGGCCTAGCGCCGGGATGAGTTTCCGCA
Source organism: Aphanomyces astaci (assembly GCF_000520075.1). Classification (NCBI taxonomy): domain Eukaryota; phylum Oomycota; class Saprolegniomycetes; order Saprolegniales; family Verrucalvaceae; genus Aphanomyces; species Aphanomyces astaci. The sequence goes on from NW_009798281.1 coordinate 420,755, forward strand.
GCGACTCGACCGACGAGAACGACGTGACCACCGTCGACGGCACCGTCCAGAACAAGACAATGCCAATCGTGAGGTACCGAGCCACGAGTTGCAACGTGTTACGTACATGGACCTTCAAGCCGAGATTTTCCCAGTTGATGTCGCACGCACAAGGTGCGGCTTCGATGAGCATCTTGGTGGGTTTGGACGTTTGCAGAAGTTGCTGGGCCATGTGCGTGCCAAGGAGTGTGCGAAAGGTTACAAAGGCAGTGGGGCGCATGAGGGCAAGAAGGTACTTGGTCTCCCCTTCGATCTGTTGAAGTGGTCTGGATGTGGGTTTCATTGGAGTGCTCGTTTGTGGCATCTTGATGTGGTTCTGGCTCTGAGATCTCTCTACGAACGTGGAGCACTGGTGAGACTTTGAGCCCACGATATGGTGACAGTTTTCTGGTTACCAATGTCCGGATCAGAGACGCAGCTGGCGTCTTCAAGACAGTTGTCGGCCATCGCTTCGTACAAGTGTTTCTGCCGTGTTTCCAGCTCGTCAATGTCCACTTGGATGCGGTAGTTGAGTCGGTCCAACTTGGTGCCAAAGTAGTCGATGGCGTCGACGGTAGTACCCCGGCTTTTCACGAGATGCACCGGTCGATGATTGTTGCGACCGCTCTGGGTCCACTGGGTGAGCGCGCGCTCGAGTTTGCACCGATAATGGCTTCGTTTCGCCACGAGCTTCTCGAGCTGTTTGCAGTCCACAGCCACGACCACGCTGTGAATCGCGTTCGGAAACAAGTGGTTTAGATATGTGGTCAGGCTCTCGCACGTCCGCAGTTGCTTGGGGAGGTCGTGGATCACGACGCTGTACTGCTGAACGTATGGCTGGCTCAGGAAGTGGTGCCGCCTCGCGACAAAGTCCTTGTACTCGCGGTGCAGCAAGTACAAAGTGTAGCCTGAGATCGCATACATGGCTGCCACTGCCGCCCTACATAACCACCACCAACAGCGTCTAGTTGTTTTTTGTCGTATGAAAATGTTGTATGTCTACCAGAATCGAGGGTCGTTTTCACGAAGGATGTTGAGCGCAATGCGCTCGAGCGCGTCGACATCGTTGCGAGTCCACTGCGCCGTGGCGTAGACTGGAAAGAGCACTGCCGACAAGAGCACGCCACACGCTGCGATCTTGCGACCGAGCCGAATGAACCTCACGAAACACAGTCCGTCGAGGCCGCATGCGTCCAACACTTCGTCGTCCGTTAGGCCAAGCGTGGGCAAAACCCATTTGGCAAAGCCACCACTGCTGCCTTGGGTTGATGCAAATGTCATGGGGCATGCATGCACTGGGGACCGCGACCGGCACGTGTAGAAGGACCGCGTCAGGTCGTGATCGCGGACGATCTCAAACACGATCAACGACATTACAAGGATGGGGAAGTAGATTTTCGTGGTTGTCCACACATGCAGGCTATTGTCCAGTCCTCCCGACGACGTAGCGGCATCGTCACTGTTCATGTTGTCTAATGTGGTGTACGACGAATTTCACGAGCAAGCTGTAACGGTCAATATATGTAACGGTTTACGTAACGGACCGTTACATATACTGGTAGTAAAAGACTGCAAACGAAACTCTTCACTGTCCAATCGTAGCCACGACAGCAAATAAACGAGATGCATTAAATAATGGTTAGGCTATAGCATGAAGTACCATAACTACCGGTAGCTTATATTTACTTTCCTACTCGACTTGATATATATAAATGATAGGTACTCGTGTCCCGCTAATAACTAACCACATCCCATTCTTCGTGCGGCCGACACTTTGCATGTGTAGTAGCTGTGGGCGTGGGGTGCAAAAGAGCGTGTATTTCGGCCAGCAAAGCATCCACATGCTGCCCCTTGACCGGCGTTGCAACCATCTCCAGTGGAGGGGAATGCAAACCACCTTCTGGAGGCTTCGGCGTCGTTTCGTCACGCACTCGCTGCTCGTACTGCCACGTGTCCTCTTGCAATTGCGTCTCCATGGCCACGCACAGTTCCACTTGCGCAGCGGTTTTGTCGGCGGCGTACACCACCACTTGTTGGGCCAGGTCTAAGAAATCGATTTCCAGGATGGGGAAGGCAGCCCCCGACGATCTCGACGTCCAGTCACCACCTGATGATGCACCATCCTCCAATTGTCCGTCCTCGTGCTGATCCATATCGTCACCGTCGTCGTCGCCGTCGTCGTCACCGTCGTTGTCTTCAACTCCATCGTCCTTGTCACTCAGCCACTTGCTCTGGGATACACATCGCTGCTTCTTGAGCCCGCGCAACTCACGTCGGATCGCATTGGACTGGCTCTTGGCAGTCGATGCCGTGAGCAGCCGCGCCGACTCTTCGCGTAGCCGCATCATTTCGAACTCCATATCCATCATGGCGTCGTGCATGACGTCGATGTAGTGCTGTGTCTGCGTGAGCTGCGGTTCCATCGCCGCGGCCTTGGCCAGGTCCGATGAGAGTCGACTCTTGTCGCGGGACAAGGTATTCACCAGAGATAGAAGCTGCTCGATGCGGTCGGCGCTGGCGTTCGCCTGCATTTGGAGGTTGGCGTCGGACTCCGCCAGCGCGGTTTCCAGCTCGAGGATGCGCAGGTCCTTGGACTCCAAGTGGCGTTGCAGAATCGCGTACTCGACCTCTAAATCGTCGCATCGTTTTGACAAATCGTCGTACACTTGCCACGTCACCATCGATGAAAGGCTGGGGTGGTTGTTGCCAGAGTGTGCAGGGCGTCGCTTGGACACTGGCGACGCTGTGCCACAAGTGGCAATCCACTGCCGCTTCTTATGGCGCGAGTTTGGAGGTGGAGATGACGCTGATGTTGGAGGTGGTGATTTCTGCTGCGGTAGATGTTGCCTCGAAGGGAGAAGGTCCAGGGTTTGCTCGGGGGACTTTGGGGTCGGAAGCGGCGGACGCCGCCTCATTGATGCATGTGTGGGTTGCACGCCGTTGTTGTTGGAGGTAGTGTTGTGCATACCTCCTTGGCTCCGTGGTTTCTGTCGACTCTTGTTGGCCATGGCGGTTGCAGACGCGGCTAGGATTCTTCACCTTGCCTCAACCCCCGCTGATAGTTTGGCATGTCATAATAATATTGCAAGCCATACAACCCCAAATGTATTTTTATACATCACGTAGTGTTGTCGTCGCACGTGTGATTGGTCCGTGGATTGTTGAAGTGCAAAGTGCCCATGTGTTGGTTGGTGGGGAAAACAAGCAAACACGCACCATCCTGGTGGGCGAAAACCAAATATTATGCGTTTTAGTAGTGATAAACGCACTGGAAGCACTGATTTGGATGGTTTAGCCCAAATACGTGATGGCGGGAAATGAAAGCAATACAGTACCAGAAGATATGTACGCTTTGGGGTAGGAAAAGAGTACAGTACCAAGGCGGCGATGGCTCACTTCTGTTGCCGATACAGTACTGACCGTGTTTTAATTCCGTACTTCGACGCCTAATTAATCATTGGCGTCCATGCAGCAACTTCAACAGACTGCACATATACCTGAGATGAGTGCGTTGCATTCATCCAGGTCCTGTTCAAGGACTACAATATGGGCACGTCGTGCTCTCGAGTGGCAGTCGTCGAGTTCTCGTTGGATGGTTAATCCTCATAGAGCCAAGCACCACTACTAATTGTGAACAAACTCGATGCTGCTATACATGATCCGAGGCCTAGTGCCAAGTGCGACCTGCACCGTGGCTGTAAAGTCACCCATTTCAAGCGTCCACGTCAGCATCGTAGGGTCTCTCGAAGCCACTAGTCGTCGTTTGTACACGCCGTACTGCATCCAAAGGTCCGCTCCGTGCAAAGTCACCACGAGCGGTCCGTAGTACTCTGGTGAGTTGACGGCACGATACGTCCCCACAAGGGCCTCTTTCGTCGCGTGTGGGATATCCACGCCAGGAATGTCCCATGGAATTCCCCCGTAGTAGTGGGCATCGCAGGGCGAGGGCGGGAACAACGCGTCGACTTTGGCTAGCGACTCGTGGAATTGCCGGTCCAGCGTTTCCGTGGAAATATCCAGGAAGATGCCGACAATGTATGTTCGCATGAGATCCAGCGTGGCAATGTCACTGAGGCGGCCACTGAACGATTGGGCGTTGGCCACCAAGATCACCCCCAGCCCGAGCGACGGCAACCATCCGTTTCGAGTGTGAAACGCAAATGTGTCGCCTCCCTTGTCCATGTAATGCTGGCCATACATCATGTCCCCCACAGTGTCAAACCCGTACCCAGCGGTAACGGCGTTGCCGTCAGGGTGAAACTCGTACCCCGAGAAGGTTGCAACCTCGGGGGGCATCGGAACCACGTTGTGGCCAGTGATCAAGTCGGAGATGGCAGCCGAAGAACGAAAGATACCAGCCCCTTTGCGCAGTAAAAACGCCGAGAACTTGGCCAAGTCTGACGGCGACGACAAGATCGAGCCCGCCGCGATGTAGTGGTCCCCTGGGCGGATCATGATCATGGTGGAATTGAGCAAGGAGTACGGCCCGAGCACTGTTCCGTTGCAGAAGAAGTGGCCTCCAGATAAAACGTTGGGGTCGCGGCTGTCGAGCGCTCGCCCTACAGTGTCGTGCATGCCAAGGGGCTCCCAGATGGTCGTTTTCAAATACTCGTGCCATGGTTGACCGGTTACACCTTCGACCACTTGGCCCAAGATCTCGAAGTTGAGGTTGCTGTAGGCGTACCCAGGGCGGATCTGACGTGTAGTGTTGAAGTGCCGAAGGGCACGGACGAGGTCCTTTTCGGTGGCGTACACCCCCACACCGATAACGTCATCGCCTTCGTGGCCCCCCAAGACCGAGTTCATCGCCGCGAGATCCGCCAACGTCGTGAATTTGGTAGCGTACGAATCGGCCAGTTGAAACCACGTCAAGTGACGTTGCACTGGGTCGAGCCAGTTCAACCTGCCGTTGTCCACCTGTTTTGACCGTCGTGAGATGGAAGATGACGTTATCAAGAATATTCCGACGTAACGTTACGAGATGGGCGATGGCGACGGCAATGAAAGTTTTCGAGAGCGAACCCACTTGAAAGAGGCTGTGCGGTGTGACCGCCGCGTTAGGGTTGCCATACTACCGGTAGCCAAGAAAGGAAGGATGGTGGCGAAGGAGGGGATGGAGTACACCTAAGAGCTTACCCCGGTGACTCCGAAACCTTGAGCAAGGACGGTTTCATTCGCGTAGACCACGGACAAGGCAATGCCTGGTGCGGCGTAGGATTTCATGGTTTTCTTCACGAAGGCAATGGTACGCGCTACTTTTTCCTGGACGGAACTCCTTTCGGTGGTGGCGATGCCAGCTGCGGCTGGGAAGTCACCCGCTAGCCGTGGCTCCCACACAACTCGATCTCGGAGTTTTACGCCGTGTACACTAGCCGTGCACCACAGTAGCAAGACAAGGAGAGTGATCGTACTGGTTCGGTAAGCCATCTCCAGACAAGTGTTCGCCGCAAGTCAACGATCACGAAGTGCAATCGGCCAACTGCAACCTCAAATCGTTGGCTGATTGGCTAAATTCGAGAGAATCGTGGTTTTGTACAGTAGGTACCACGTGCTGTACGCAAACTCAACACACGTTAGCTCGTAACGTTAAAGCAATAACACATCATATGGCCCGGTGTACTAGTATAACAATTATGGGCCCACACATTTCACTCCAATTGTACGTCAACGGCAAGCGCGTGTCAATGCTGGATATTGATGTGAAGTTGGTGGACTTGTGGCAATGCCAAGTCCGCGGGGGGGTTCGGCAAGACGTGGTGGTCGACGACTGCATTAGGTGTCGATGGTACAGGACTTTGCACGGCGCTTGCTTTCGCCGCGGAAAGCGGAGGAAGGGGCTTTAGATCTGACTCGGACGATTTCGGCTGCCCCCCAAACATCCTACATATAATCGAGCATGTCAAAAGCAATGTTCCACGATGTGTGTTCAATACATATCGTCGTACCGGAATTTGGCCCTGGTATTCGTGCGTTTGTGTTGAAAGGTAAACCCACACCGCAAGATGCACTTGACTGTTTGGACGGCACTGTTCCTGTCCATATCCTTTTCTTCCGACGTCAAGTACACATACGGCACGAGTCCGTCGTGCTCCTTGGTAGCGTCATTTCGTCGCGGGCCATACACCCAACCTTCGTGCATGCGCTTTTTGGCCCACACATCGTGGGAATTCTCCGCGAGGAGCTCCACCAACGATGTGAGTTCGCTCGACAAGTCGATGTCCGTGGTCGTAATCGGTTTCGGAACGTACGTTTCGCCTTGCGGGGCCGCGACGCCAAACTCAACATCCCACACTTGTGTGATCCCGCCGTCGTCGCTGGGGGCCAACGTGGTCGAGGCGGGGGGCGGATGCAACGATGCCCCCTTCGGGTGGATGGTATACCCCAGCGCTTGGATGACTTTGAGGGTTTCAATCGACGATTCCCGGTCGTATTGCTTGGCGTTGTCAGTCAATTGCCCATACGACAACTACGGGGCACATACAATGAGAAACGTTTGTTCCGTTGAAAAAAATACAGCAGGAGAACAGGCATACCAAATCGGGGTGCAGTTTCTTGTCGTTGTCGCGATGGGGCCCCCACTTCCACCCTTGGGCAATCCGGCTCTCGGACCACACTTCGTGGGCATTTTGGGCGAGGAATTCAGACAATCGGGCAATGCTGTTGGGGAGGCGGAAGGCCGACGTATCGGCAGGGGCTGGCACGTACTTATACCCCACGAGCTCGCGCTTGTCCAAGGGTAAGAGCGCTGTGGGAAACCGCTCGACAAACGCAATGGCTTCGTGGGTCACGCACGTTTCCAAGTCGTGGCTCGGGATGCGAACCGCGCCCTGCCGTGCCTGCTTTGCCAAAAACAGCCGGAACTGGCGCACGAGTTCGTCAAACCGACACGACGACGACGCGCTGTCATCTTGGACAGTTTGGGCCCGCAATAACATGGCCAAGTCATCATCCAAGATGAGGCGTTTCCTTCTGGACATGAACTTCCCGTTTGACGACGATTGGAATCGACGACGCCACCATGACATGGTCAACACGGCACCCACGACAGCGGCAAGCCGTGCGAGCAGGTACTTCACCCATACACGTCTGGACACGACGCACGTTTCGTGGCCGGTGAGTATGATCTCGCCTTGGTATTTGACCCGACAGCACTTGATGTGGCTGCCACTGCCTAGCGCTGAATGTACATGATGCAGCCCGAAATGCGTTCGAGGGGACAGCGGCGGTTTGTCGTCGGCGGGGTCGTCGTTGGCGTCGTGCGCCAGATACAAGTGTTGTGGACCGAGCACTTCGAGGCAAATGCGATCAAACGTAAGCGACCCGTCGTCGAGATCTAACACCATGCCAGGCTCGAGCTGTTCGATCATGGTTAATGGCACGGCGGATTTCGAGTACAACGGCACGTAAGTGACGGGGAACTTGGTGTAGTTTAGATGGCGCGTGGGGTGGGCTTTGGGGGGCAGGCCGCGATGCGTCCCCCCAACGCTGCTGAGCCGGGTAGTACCATCCCCCCGGTCAAACGGCCGGGGGAACCACCGAATGCACGTGCGCACGACGAGAAACGCGAGGCGAAATTTGGTGCGCAACCTGGCACGCTCGGCCATCAAATACGCATAGTCCACGACTAACACGCACGAATTCCCCACGAGGGGTACGGGGTCTTTCCGACTAAACTTGACGCGCCACCGCAAGTCTTGTACAAACGACTCGAGTTGCTTGACGACGTCGTACTCGACGTACTCTTCTTCGTCGGTGGCAGCGGTGGCGTGAAGCAGGCGCTTCTTTTTGTCGTCCGATTCGCGCTTCGCGGCTTGGGCGAGCGTGTAGTACTCGCTCAGGATGGCCACAAACATGTTTACCACGATCAGAAACACGAGGATCATAAACGAAAAGAAAAACACGCCCGACATGACGGGGTTGGCGGCTGCAAGGGACGAGTAGTCGAACGCCCCCAGGAGCATTTGAAAGCACGCCGTCAAGCTGTCCGAGAGACTGCGGTAGTCTTGCGAGTGCGTGCCAAAGAGCAGGAACCCCATGATCGCATACCCAAAGAACACAAACATAAAGATAAACACAAACGCAATCAAGTCCCTCGCGGCGAGTCGAAGCGTCTCCCACAGCATGTTGAGGCGGGTGTTGAGGCGGAGGTACTTGAACACGATCGCAGCGCTAACCAGGGCCAGCGTCGCCCCCAAGTTGTTGATCGTGTCCACTCGGTCAGCCATCGACGTCAATTCGACAAAACAATCGCGGCCACTACATACACCAGTCAAAACCAAACGTTGGTTATGGCAGTCTCTACGTAGTGTGTCGTCTTCAGATGATGCATAAATACATTGCCAGCCACATTCTAACAATTGGATGCTATCAAACCTCCATCAATCAAACTAGCCCGTAGCAAAAGTCATGGTATCCCCATATATGTAAGACTCGAGCATATTATGAATGTCCACTCTTTGTGGTCAGCTAGGTGCTGCCCCTTCAACCCCGAAACATCCCCCAGACGAAAGAAGTCTAAACAATAGGAAGCCGGCCCACACTCGTTCCCATCCCATTGCTTTCATCTGGGGGATCGATTGGAATGAAATGTGACGATGTTGCAATTCTTCACATGATACGACATTTCCGACTTGGGTGTACCTCGTGGGTGTGGTGCATGATATGTCTTGAATAACATGCTGCAGCAGTGGCACGGCGTAGTGGCATTCCACAAGGTACATAAACCACGCAACTACTAGCCCGTACAAACACACGAGCTGGATCACTTCAAAGTAATTCCACGCAGATTTCGCATACGACAGAACACCGCCGTCCGCAATCGACTGCACCTCGCGGTAGCTAAACCCCACGGTGACCAGTCCCAAGAACACCATGAGCAAGCTCTGCGTGTCCAGCGCCACCGCCTGGATCGAGTGGATTTCGCGCAGCTCAAAGCTGCTCACTCGGTACGATGTTTGGATGCGGTCGGTGGAGCTGATTTCAAACAGCACGTGCAGCTGGCTCACGACGTCCGTGCTCGGGTTGTACAAAGCCCACGTCGCAGAAACGTACCGGGTGCTAGGCAGGACAAGGTTCTGTGCCAATGCCGCCAACATGGCGGCCCCCACGTCCGCGTTGTCACGGGGCAAGTACACCGTATACCCTCCTAGAAACCTCCCCACCATCGTCAAGTCAACCATAGTCAGCAACAGACTATATTGATTCATCGCGTACAATATGTTCAACCCCCACCCAATACAAAACCAAACAATCACAACATAAGAACTCTTCCTGCAAAAACAACTTAACCCTGACCCGGTAAGTATTCATCAAGATCAACACTGCAAACTGCCTTGTAGAAGAAACGTTAAAGGCAAACTGAAACAAACCACCAAAAAACAATCCCAAAACTGCTTGGAAAATCTCCTCTTACCAGTGCCATAGTCCATGCGAAAGTTCCACAAATTTGGCGTGTACAACAACGACCTGTCCAGAGTTCGCAACCCGGTTTCGTACACAAATGACCCTCCGTAGCCGTCATCTCCATACGGAGCCGTGTCTTGGACGCCGTGTTCAAACGCAGGGTAACAGGACTGCGCGGGGAAGAGCGAGACGAGCGTCGACGCCACGGTCCGACACAGCTGGCCTTGGACGCGGCTAAACCGGATTTGAACGCTGGACACGCGAAAACTGTTGCGCTGGGTCGTGTTGTAGTAGCCAGGGTGTAGCACCCCCTGGAACCACTGCCAGATGTCGTCAGGACACGCCACGTCATCAACTGTCTTTTTGTACGATTGGTTTGGGAACTCTTGCGACCAAAACAGCTGGTCGAGACCGTCGTTGTGCTCGAACGGCACTTGCACATGCAGCTCGCACAGCGTCACGAGCATGATAAACAGAAACACGAGGTACACGGCCAGTTCCTTGTAAAACAACGTGCGTTTTTCTTCTTCGAGGGCGTATTGCACGCGTTTGATGTGGATGCGCATGGTCGAGTAGTACGCGACCTTGGTTGCCAGCCGTCGGGCGTCGGTGGAAGGAGTTGAGGTGAGGTTGTTGCTACTGCTTATAAGAGTTCGACGAGTGGACCACTTAACCTGACCCGCTGGCTGGGCGAAGGTTTCGACTTGTGGACGGGAGGGCGACAGCGGACGGAGAAACGTCCGTCGAGCCGCCGTAGACGACAACGCCCTGCCCTCCTCGGGATATGTTCGGGCACTCATGTCAATCGTGGCGCGACTCGGCATTTTGAACCATCCCAAAGTTACAAAGGGGGAGGTCAAGGGGGAGGTCAAGGCTATCTTTAGAAAGTCCCATCGTTTCATATTTCGTTGGATGATTTGACTGCCACGTAACTTCGCACGCCATACATTCGGATATGAGGCGATGCAAATCGCATGTAGTACTGTACAATACATCAGTAGCACTCGAAGGGCCATGTGGCAACAGCTCCTGTGCAGTGGGCTTGGCCAACCGCACCAGGAAGGTCGGGGGCACAACAAAATTCAGCAGGGCCTCGAAGGATTCTTCGTATTTGGCGTAGGCATTGCAAAATACATACTAGTATATTAATATCGACGGCACTTGTCTGATGCGGATGTATGATTCATACGCTCTATCAATTGAACTACATCATTCGTTCGTTCAGCTACTATACATAACCATCAAAATCGGTAGCTACATATTTCAGTTCATGCATCATAACCAGTACAGTCAGTACATGGTCAACTTGCCAGCACACACACTGTAAATGTCAGAGCTCCATGATTTTCAGCGAACCCTGCTATCGACCGGGAAACCTGAGCAATTCACCGCAAGGCCAAACATACTGGTAACTGTAATTCTTCGAAATACATGTGAAATTGCTGCAGCAGGCCATCTCCCCTGAGTATCGAAACGACGAAATAAAGGATAGTAGGAATCGTGGAAATAGAAGAGCCACACTATGTATTACTAACATTAGTAGTACCTACTTCGAGTTAATGTGTTAACCCTTGAGTCCCCAGAGCCAAATCGATCAAGACCTCGTCCAAGCACGTCTCTCCTGGAAGCTCCGTCTCGGTCATATTTTCCGCCTTGTAACCAATGAGCCTGTGAAACTCGGCCATCTTGCCTGGGCAGCGTCCTTCGACGCCACCACTTCCAACACCTGCGCTTGGAAACTGTGGCGCTGACACCCCCGCGCTATCTGGGTGTGTATGGTGCCCTGTCGAAGGCGAGGCAGCGTCAACTGCACTAGCGATAACGTTGAAATTTCATGAGGCCAACATGAATTCACCTATGGGCTCAGTTAGCGTTCGCGAGCTGTATTTACTCTTGTCCTCCACCCCACCCACCCCTTGGAAGCTATGCCTGTATTACCAAACCGTCCACCAAGTACAGTAGTAGGAATTGGGGTTCAGAGGATCAGGGTGTGAACATTTCGATAGGCGACCTCCGACATAACTCTGAAATTCAAATGGCAATAAATACTACTCCGGAGTACTAGTATTCACGAAGGTTCGGCTACAGGCTAAGGGTCCTCGGGGCCTCCACAGTGTCCACCATGATACAGTCCAAATCGAATAAGAACTCATCCAACTCACTCTATGGGAGCCGTGGAAGCTCCAACTCAACCACGTCGTACGCCATATCGACTGTCGACTTGGTACATAACTCCGCCAACTCGCGTTGGTAATCAAAGTCGATTGCATTTGACGCTGCGACCTCCTTTTGGCGACTATGGCGTTGGCACAACCCGCGCTGTCGCGTGTGGGCTTTGCATCCCCCGACGGTACAGTTCCGACCGCCTCCGTGTGCCACGCACCGGTGTCGCGCGCGTGCTGTCTTGGTGCACCCGTCCACGACACACGTAGTTTTGGTGGACGATGCACTGTGTTTGCAGCAGTACGAACCGACCCGGGCGTTGCCCTGGCACCCCTCATGCACGCATTGGCGTTTGCCTCCGTGGCGTACACACAGCCTTCGCGCATACACTTGATTGGAGAAGTCGCCGATGGCGCATTTCCGGCGGTGCCTCTGGAACGAGCATGGTCGGGTGCGGCAGGGGGGCGTGGGGGCATCCGTTGAAGCCACACGTGGTCATGATTTGTCAGTTGGAATGCAAACGTTAAATGAGTTGGATCATGGGCGTGAGGTCCGATGAAGACGCTGCATGAATAACCACCTGCTCTCTAACGTATACAACCGCAGGTCCGGTTTCTGAGCACCCTGAACGAACCATTGGCTAACGTTACAAAATATCATGGAAATCTCTGTGGACACTGCGCTTTCCACTTACTGTATGTACCGGAAGCACTATACAGTAGTGCTTGAGCACTTGAAACTTGACTGCCTGACGTTGCTTCGGTGAAGGATTGTGTTGAAACTTTGACCATTAAGAACAAGAGATATGATTACGTAAGCAACAGTGGGACTCGCTCTTAGGAAATTAACCTGAAATGACGAGGGCGCCGTGGATAAGATCATTTGGAACATCCAAGGATGAGTGAGGACTGCGCATCGAGGGTATGACCACCGTCGATCGTCATTTGCATGCTTTCTAACTTAACAATAGCGTTAAGTCCCCTGGGAATAACGGTATGCTTAGTATGTACAGTGCAATTAACAGTATTCCATGATGACGTTACCGTATACTCCGGAGTATACCTTGGATTTGGACGGGGGCAGATTTGGGCTGACCCAATGAACTGCACCATGACGTTTGGTATAGGTGGTGCTGGTACAAAATGCACTTGGTCAGTCGGGGTCGCCACTTCGGGCTGCACAGTATAAATGGATGTTTCATTACTGGCAAATTTGCCATAAGGCTGAAGTGTCGATATGCCAGGGAGTGAATACGAACCCCCTCCGAAAGGACAAGAAAGTTCAGTTGAGAAAAGTTACGATGCGGGGGAATAAGCACCCCGCGCTGCCTCGCTGGCCTCGGCAACGTACCGCCCATACTGTAGCACAAAGGCCGAAACTATGACCCTTAATTTGGGGTCCCTAGGAGCGGGTACTAGTTTCGTGTTATATTTGAATTTCAAACATCCACATGCCTAGCTCGGTCATCATAAACAGCGCTTGTTTAGCCAATGTCACTTCCATTGGTTCGTCCTCGTCAGGGTCAGCCACGGTGATCGTAGGCGACTGGGCTGCTCTAGACGCTCGCCGTTCAATTGCATCAGGGACGCGCGTCGGTTTGACTCGCGTGTCCACTGGATGTATACGATCCCCATCCGACGATGTACTTGTTCCCACCTCTTCGTGCAAGATCCGCCGATGGCGCTGGCATAACCCCCCCTGCCTGGCATGCGACACACAGTCGTCTACGCTGCACGCCCGGAACCCGCCATGGCCGACGCACTTTCCTCTGGCTTGGGCGAACCGCGAACACCCGTCCACAATGCACATGGATTTCTTCCCGTGCTTACAAGGGGTACCAGGTGCGCAACCTGCGTGATTGCACGAGGGGACTCCTATACAATAGTTATACCGACCGGGCCAAATACTGTAATGACTTGTGCATACCACTCATGGACGCACGAGTATACTTCACGGCGTGAGGTGCTGGACGGGTTGATGATTGACGCGACCGACCACGAACCGTTGGGCTTTTACAACGGACGGATAAGGCAGTTGGTCCTGGCGGTTTCATGAAACGAGTATGACACTGCCACAACACTGAAGGGATGCAATTCTCGGAGCGTGTTGATACATAACTAGCACGACATTATGCTCTTACGAAGCTTTCCGTTGTGTTTGAGTCTAGTTTTCGATAATGTGCTATTCGATGTACTTACACTACACAGGTGGTACAGAGGGTCTCGGTCAAGTACTGAATTGCTTTGCAGCACCGCCTGGCAGACTTGAGCGCTCTGCAACATTGTATTGAAAAGGCTTACTGTGCGTAGCGTGCAACTTCCAGTGTACAGACGAAGAAAATCAATACTTCGAAGTGTATATACACAGTCGTCGAATTTTCTCTTTTATTACTCTGCTCGTGTTATAACAGTACATTATCAACCTTATCCTACTGGACTTCCTCAAGTGTACTAATTGTAAGTGATAATGCTGACCATGAGGTAGCAGTCCAAGTCGAAGACGAATCCATCCAGGTCGGGCTCGCTTGGCATCTCCAGCACGGGCAGCTCGGCGAACACTGCAAAGTTCGTGTTGGTGTCGCTGGTGAGGTCGAGTTCCTGGACTTCAACGGGGGAGTTGGAATTGTTTTCCCTGTTGAGAGGGTGACGCTCTTGGGGCGTGTGGCGCATGCCGAAGCCCCCTCGTCATCCATCGACAGCGCACCTTCGCCCTCCTCCGTGGGACATGGACATGTGCCGGGCGTGCGCAATCGACCGTACATGTGGGTTTTGCGGTCTGAGGTCCGTGCTTGGAGCACAACGAGCCATTTCGGGCGTTGCTAAGGCGCCCGCAGACGACGCAAGGTCGCTTGCCACCGTGACGAACGCACAGATTCCGAGCTTACACTTGGTTTGGAACAAGCGTCGACGTTGCATAGCTGTCGGTGTTTGTGAAACGAGCACTTGGCCGAGTGGGGCAAGGCGGGGAGGCCGCATCCGTTGAATGAGCACATTGCACTTGTTGATACAGTGTGGAAGGCGTTAAGTTTGAAAGTGAACGCTCGACCAAATGATGACAAACAGTGGGTGGGACGCAGGACAACACATCCATGCGACGCCTGTGCTTTATGTACGAGTGTTGGACCAACACCATATGACAATAGAGAGTTTCGCAACTCATCTTTATCATTATCCTCAACTGCTTCTGCCAAAAGCGGAAGTGTCCCTGTCAAAACTAATTTATGATACTGTGAAAACTTATTCGGAATCATTGGATTTGAACAATTGTGATGACAATCGTCATTGTCCTCACAGCCCGTTTGGCCGATAATCGCACCCATGGCCACCCCGACGAAGCGCCGCAATTTCACTGAAGACGACGACGTTATGCTCCTTCGCCAAGTGTCGCTGGAAATGCCGTTCCAAGCCCGACGAGGACACGTCATGGAACGTTGGGCTGACGTTGCTTCGGCCTTGGAAATGGCTGATGACTTCCGACGCAGTGACATCGATGCCAAGAGGGCATGCAACCGCTTCATGCTTTTGCTGGATGCCCATCGAAAGGCAAACAATCAGTCCCAAAGAGCGTCCGGTGTTGCAGAAGACGTTAGCGAGAAGACAGTGCTCCTTGATGACCTCTTGGCGTCATACGAATACATGTGTGGCTAAAGTAGTAGCCATTGCAATGCTGTTTACTAAT
>NW_009798281.1:437171-443285 GCF_000520075.1 Aphanomyces astaci
CGCTGTGATTTTCACCGAGGTACTCTAGCAGCCCGCTCTCTCGCAGCATGGTGGTGTCGTGACGCCGACCTTCGATGGGACCGAAAAAGTGCACGCAAATACCATCCGGAGCAGTGACGGCCTGGTAGTTGAGACAGTGGATACGTTTGTGCCCGCTGTAGATTTGCTTTTGCAGGTTTGAGCCGTCCCCCGTTGCCGTAATGCGGCATGTTTGGACTTTTGTGCCGTCGATGAAACCAAATACGTTCGAAAGTGGCGCTCCCTTGGACGCCACGGCAGCACAGTAGCGATCAATATTTTTGGCGACCAACTTCTTGTTAAAAAACAACAGCGATCCCCACCGAGCGTACAATTCGTTGACGAGGTGTAAAAAGATGTCGCACAGAGAGGAGCGTGATCGGCCAAAGGTCTTTGTCATGGTGTGGAACCGCACAGGAAACGCCAAACGGCCCAACAACACACACATGGCCTCTTCTCGGTGTACGCGTACGCGTTTGGGTGTGATGATGACAGCAGGTAAACCCAGAACAAAACCCAACTCCTTCACACCAGCGATGTCAAAGCGATAGTCGAGGATGGCAGTGGCATTCGTTGTTGCGTCGAGGTTGAAGCGAATGGCTGGAATGAGTGGTCTTTCGATGACATATGCAGCGATCAGTGCATGTAGGGTGGCTCGTTGACGCGCTGTCTTGGCAAAGGGGGCAAGCTCCATGAGGTTACGCTGTGTGATTGACATGGTCGCAATGTGGCGACACCAACACCCAACGAATATATCCGAATAACTTCTTTAACCGGAGGCAGTGCAATGACACGGATGAGGATAAGTTGCGAAACGTAAATTATTTTGTCATTATCATTGTCCTGAAAACGATATTTGTCGAGATTGTGATGATGAGGGTAATGTAAAGATGAGTTGCGAAACCTCTCTAATGATGCACGAGAGCTGGCAGTCGGATCTGCCCTTCCGCCCGCATTGGTGGTGGGCATCTCAGCAACTCTGTTGGTCATTTTTTCGTTTTGCACGAGCGCCACTGTCCTGATATGGCGGCTACATACAGTCAACGCAAGTATGAAGCGGGCTATTCGTATCCCTAGGGATCCCAGCTAACGTTACAGAGGTCAATTGTGTTGGTCTTGCTTTGTGGGGTCGAGAACGTCCAAGTTTGCCGGTGTCGGTGTGGTGAATGTATATGTACTGTAAACGATGACTGAAGGCCGGTATACTAGTAAACGACAAGGCACCACCGCACATGAGCGTGCCGTGTAGGAAGACCACTTGGTTGTCCACGCCAGGGAAATAGAGACACTCAAAGCAGAAGCCAGTCGACTGCACGAGATAGACACGGCAGTTCTATCGGAGGTTCGCACGCAGCTCGAGACGTTTAACATTACCGCTGAGTTCGAACAGCTGGAACGAGAAGTGGCTCAGTTCAAGGCGCAAGTTTTAGTGCTGGGCCAAGACAACGCAGACCTGTTGTTGGAGCTCACGGCCAATCATGCCATCCATGCTTGCGCTCGCACCACACAAATGAAGCAATGATATCAGGACCGACTGGAAAAAATGGCCCATGAACAGCTGCGATTGGTGCCGACCATGACTTTGTTGGACGAGTCGAAGGTAGGTGTGAAGCGAAGTCAAACAGATCAAGCAACGACAAACTCGAAACAGTCGCACAAGACATCATTGCACGAGCGAACGCGACACATGCAAAAGTTTATCCCGAAGAGCTTGCTATTGAAACGAGGAGCGGCTACATGGCGCAAGTACAGTAAACGCGGCGGCATTGTTGAAAGTTGCTCGTAGAATGGAGGCATCCACGGCCGAAATGCACAGTGAACTTGGCACTGGGCAATGCCACGGCTTGGACACCGCCGAGCTCAAGAGTGCTCAATCGGCCACGGTTGCTTCCACCCGACAAATCAATCACGAACACGAGTAGTCTGAACAAAACAAGCTTCTGAGAAGACTGAATGGACTTCAAGATTCGCTGCTTCGAAGAAAACTTCGGGAACAACACACCCACGGCCACATGCGAGTGCTATGTCGACAATTGCCTGTATTTTCGACGCAATCCGTCCTTACACCCGCAACGAGGTCGGACGCACGCCATCGCAAAACACTTTGTCGCAGGCAATTGAAATGCAATTTAAGCGCTCGTGGTGTAGGCATCCATACTAACGTAAACATGACGCTTCCAACGCTTATCAGAGCGAAGCCTCTCCAAACTGTACTTGACGTTGGCGGCGAAGGTCGATGTCAATTAGTACAACTTACTTAGCCGCTAAAATCGATCAAGGTTGAAAATTCACAAAGGGAATTCAGTTTTTTTCAGTCAACACGATTGGTAGGTTTATGGATGTGTATGTTGTGTACAAGTACGTATATCAACTACTACAAGTGTACTATAGTGGTAAGGTAGAGCGCGTGGCTTGCTTCATCACACTAGAACTGTACCTACGATTACCAAATCACACACTTCTTGGGGGGGTTCATGGGGGATCCAGTGGGGCACTGGAACGCATCCGCAAACGTTTGCGAGTTGTACAGGGGGCCATGCACGCGCCACTTGCCGGGGGAGTGGGTGTCGGTGTTTTTGCGCAGAATCGCGTTCCCATCCGATCGTTTCTGGCACCACCCTTGGGCGAACGCGGTATAGAAGAGCTTGGCGTCGTCGGTGCCGAGGTCTTCTGCGATCGCCTTGTTGGCCTTCTTGGCGCGCTGGTAGGCCAAATAGGCCAGCTTGAGGCCGCCGTTGTCGGCGATGTTTTCGCCCACCGTGAGCTGGCCGTTCAAGTGACCGAGAACGGTGTGGCCATCCACTGACACGATGGGGAAGGTCGAGTACTGGTCGGCCAAACACTTGGCGTTTTTGTCAAAGGTCGCTGAGGCAGCGTCCGACCACGACGCGTTGAGCTGGCCGTGGGCGTCGAAGTTACGCCCTTGGTCATCAAAACCATGCACCAGTTCGTGCCCCATGACCAGCCCAATGCGCGCGTAGTTGGCAACAGCGGGGAACGACCGCACGTTGTAGAACGGGGGCTGCAGGATCGCCGCGGGGAACACGATTTTGTTGGCCGTGGGGTCGTACTCCGCGTTCACCGTGAACGCAAACATGTCCCACGCGGTCGGGTCCACGGGTTTATGGAGCGACGACCAGGTCTTGCTCGTCTCCCAGTCGCCAAACAACTGAACGTTCGCGTAGAAGTTGCTCGTGAGGTTAAACGGAAGGGGGGAGATTTTGTCGGGACCCCCGACAAAGTTGCGGATTTGGGCCACTTTCTCCAGACCCACTTGGCGCGTGGACCCGTCCAACCATGTCGCGTCGTTCAATACGTCCACCATCGAGGCTTCGATCTGACGGATCAGCTCCTGCGCCTGCACTTTGGTAGGCCCGTCGAACACCTTGTTCATGAACAACTTGCCCAAGTATTCCCCCAGCAGCGTCTTTGTTAAGTCCAAGCAGTAGTCGGCGCGGGTTTGGGTTGACACCTGGCCTTGCAGCACGCCGTTAAAGTCGTGATTCGCCTGGCGGAACGTTTCGCCCAGGTACGGGCTGGCAGTGTGGACCAATCGGAAGCTCAGGTACACCTTAAGCAGTCCGAGGTCGGTTGCTTGCAGCAGCGCTGCCAACGAGTCAAAGTACGTGGGGGTTGGCACGAGCACCGAAACATTTGGATGGTTGACCAGGGCAGGCTGCGCGCCGCTGAGGAAGGTTGCGATCAGCGGGTACTTAGCCGTTACGTCGCCTATGTCATACATGTGGTACGTTGCCCATGGGTCCCGTTGCTCGGCCCAGGGCAACGAGATCTTGGCCAGCTGCGCTTCCAAGTCCAACACCGCCTTGGCCGTCACACCGGTGAACGCGTCGACGGTAGCCAAAGTCTCCAAGTACGTTTGAAGGGATGCCACGTACGGAACCAGCTTATCGGCTGCATAGTACTCGACGGACGGCAGCGTGAGTCCGCCTTGGGCGATTTCCACGACGTTCAGAGTCTTATTCTTCGGGTCTGTGGTCACGCCCACCTCCAAGAAGGACGACACAGACGACTCAGTGTTGAGGATACCAGCAAACGCTAGCAGTTCGTCCAGCGACTGGATGGTCGCGATGTGATTCAGACGGACACTCACGTCCACGACTGCGTCTGCGTTCACGCTGCCTTCGGTCAGACAGGACCGGTAGAACGGATCGATGACCGGCGGCTTGGTGGCCAGGATGTTCTTGAGGATACGGTCGTTGTGTTCGCCGATCACGTAGAAAGACGAGTCCACGGTCGTGTCGGACGGCTTCAACGTCGTGGCGTTCAGCCACCCGCCGCACGCGTACTGGTAAAAGTCATCGCACGGGTCCACCGATCGGTCCAACTTGGCTTCGAAGTCCTTGAAGAACGCAGCAAACTGGGCTGGGTACGGGGCCACAATCGTGTTGTTGGTGGTCGATGTGCTAACTACAGTTGCGTTAGTAGCATTGCGGACAATGGTTGCATTAGTCGTAGGTGGGACGGCCGTGGTTGTGGTCACTGGTGTAGCCGAGGCGGTCACGGGTGCATTAGTCGTAGGTAGGACGGCCGTGGTTGTGGTCACAGGTGTAGCCGTGGTGGTCACGGGCGCCGACGTGGTCGTAATCGCCACCTTTGTGGTTTCTGGGGCAGATGTGGTGGTGATGGTGGTCACGGGGACGCCCGTCGTCGTGACATGGACCGTCGGACCCAAATGGCTTTGCGTGCCGGTCGCAACCACTGGCTCGCCTTGGGCGGTGGTAATCCACACAACGCCGCCAATCACTACCACTGCGCCGCCAGCAAGGGCGTACTTCAACCACCAAGGTCGCGAGTTGGCCACGGGGGCTTCTTGGGTGTGGCGGAGCAGCGACGAGTTCTCCGACATGTTGGTAGTACTGTTTCAAAACTAAAGTGTGCCCGCGCACCTAGATGCGCTATGGCATCTACAGTAGGTAACAAACAGGTGTATTTGGGACCACTTTGGTCCAAACTTTGAAGGGCTATTGCTCAGCAACGCGGAAGAAATTTTAAAATCCAAGGGGTAGTGTAGAAATATAATTCACGAAGCGTTTTTTAACCTGAAAAGGGATGCTATAGACCATATAGGTGATTATAATACGGAGGCTTAGATCATCTCCATCACACAACACATCTATATCTATACTCCACGTGCGTCAGCCAATTGTACAACTTCTCCTGGATATTTCTCATATTTCTGGGACAAATGCTTGCACCATCGAAGTGTTATTTTTGCAGAACTCGACCAAATCAAATCGAAACCGTAGTATAACGTTAGAAAAAAGACTTCAAATTTGGGCAGAACTTTTGCTGGCAGTGTGTTTTGCCAGACCTCCCAAAACCGCGGTGGAGATGCTCTTAGCGAGGAACGACTTTCGGGGTGGATCTATTTCCTGAACCTTACCAGAAGCATTAATTCGATTTCACAATAAACTGGGCCTGCCAATCGAATCGACGAAGACCGAAGTACAGCCAATGGAATAATCGAATTAGAACCTTATGACTAATCAAATTGCAGATGTATCCGGTGCATTGCCATGCATCTTATGAAAGAGATAACATCGCTTGCTGCTACAGTTACCAAAAATGCTCGACGCCACCCGACCGTAAAGGAGAAGCGGATGGTCGCTATCAGATGTGATCCGATACTATACATATGTTACATTCGCCAAAGACTCTGCATCACAGTGTTTGTTGATGCGATTTTGCTGTGGCATCATTGTACTAGTATTCACTGTGAGTATCTTTACTGCTAGTTCAAGTAAAACAAATCGACGTCGACAATTTCTGGTAGATTTGACACTGGATTTGACACGTCGTTTGTCGAATCTACCGAAAATTAGTTGCGAATTAAATTTCACCAAAATATAATAGAGCGACGTATTGAAAATTTCAATGACAGTTCCAAGGGTTCGTCTTTTCGCCGATTAAAAGAGGGAGGACTTTGTCAGCCGTCGCATCCAAACCCGCCCATAATACTGTACCGGGTACCCACAACACATCGCTGGCACGAACATCCTTCCTTCGGCTTTCCGGGATCTATCAGCATTAGTGGTAGCATCGCCATAGCCCGTGTGCGATTGTCAAGACTTCGTG
>NW_009798281.1:444768-445823 GCF_000520075.1 Aphanomyces astaci
TAGCGAGGAACGACTTTCGGGGTGGATCTATTTCCTGAACCTTACCAGAAGCATTAATTCGATTTCACAATAAACTGGGCCTGCCAATCGAATCGACGAAGACCGAAGTACAGCCAATGGAATAATCGAATTAGAACCTTATGACTAATCAAATTGCAGATGTATCCGGTGCATTGCCATGCATCTTATGAAAGAGATAACATCGCTTGCTGCTACAGTTACCAAAAATGCTCGACGCCACCCGACCGTAAAGGAGAAGCGGATGGTCGCTATCAGATGTGATCCGATACTATACATATGTTACATTCGCCAAAGACTCTGCATCACAGTGTTTGTTGATGCGATTTTGCTGTGGCATCATTGTACTAGTATTCACTGTGAGTATCTTTACTGCTAGTTCAAGTAAAACAAATCGACGTCGACAATTTCTGGTAGATTTGACACTGGATTTGACACGTCGTTTGTCGAATCTACCGAAAATTAGTTGCGAATTAAATTTCACCAAAATATAATAGAGCGACGTATTGAAAATTTCAATGACAGTTCGAAGGGTTCGTCTTTTCGCCGATTAAAAGAGGGAGGACTTTGTCAGCCGTCGCATCCAAACCCGCCCATAATACTGTACCGGGTACCCACAACACATCGCTGGCACGAACATCCTTCCTTCGGCTTTCCGGGATCTATCAGCATTAGTGGTAGCATCGCCATAGCCCGTGTGCGATTGTCAAGACTTCGTGGTATTTCTATTCTTTATGGCTTATAGAAAATGTAGTAACGTTACTTCGAAGTTGAGTTCATTGTGTGCAATGCTATATTATTGGAGATGCATGTATTTAATACTATACCTGATCTCCCGTCGCTATCAGATGTGATCCGATACTATACATATGTTACATTCGCCAAAGACTCTGCATCACAGTGTTTGTTGATGCGATTTTGCTGTGGCATCATTGTACTGATTTCCCCCACTAATCGAAACGGTGGCATTTGACAATATTCCACAGTATATTAAATGTCACAGTTACAATTTATCAAAGTATATCACCGTCATGGTT
>NW_009798281.1:448838-451341 GCF_000520075.1 Aphanomyces astaci
TAGAACAAATCAATTCGGTGATGACGGGTCGACAGGACAAGTTGTACGAAGTTTCGATGCTTGAAGCGATGGGGTGGGCGCGGGATGCTTGGCGCTCGGTGGCGCAAACGACTGTCGCCAATTGTTGGGCCCGCACAAGAATTTTGGACTGCGACCTTGCCGCTTTTGGCCAACGAATGGGCGATTTGCATATTGAGTGACTTGTCAGTGTTTAATTGGCTGTTAACATTTTCTTCAATACTTAATACCTGTTCTTCTCCATATACTGTGTAGATTTAATATTTTCCGGCGTTTCGATCTGGGGGGGAGATCAGTGCGTATACAGTCTGGAACAAAACTGCAGTTACTGTCCTCTCCGACTTTGGGCCCTCACATTCCACAGTGTAATTTCTGATAAAAACAGTTCCACTGTTGTTTGACCTGCAGTACTGTTTCAATGAGAGAATTATCCCATCCCGATACTCCTTTTCGTTGTCCATAGCCCTGAAACCTGGGGTTCCGTCCTGCCCCCGGTGAGTACATACATACGATGCTAAATCCCCTAGTAAGATGTGAGTGAGGTGGCCCCAGCATACAAAGTTCTATATTAACACTAAAATTGCAGTGTTTACAGAGAAAAACAACAGTGGAACTGTTTTAATGAGGGAATGCAAGCTTACCCCACTCCATGGAGATTCGAAGTACGAAGTATCTGAAGACCCCAATAAATCGGCTGAAAACTCCGAAGTGACGTCTGTATCGTTATTTACAGTTAGTACTATTAATACTACGTAGTATATCACTGTAGGAGTGGAGGCGGACAATAGGCTGTAACGTAGAATGCCAATTGTTGCAATACAACTTTATTGGTTTTTCGGAGAAGGGTCACAATTCCTGATTGACTGCGAGGCATCGTTTTTGAATCCTGAAAAGTCCTAATTTGTAGACAATTTTCAGGGCAATGCACCAATCATCGACATGCGATATATTTCGCACAATTGACTGTGAGCTGTATACTGTACACCTCACATATGTGAGCCTTGCCTTCTTGTGCTTGTCGGTGAGGACAGGAGTGGCCTTGGCCTTGACAAACTTAAGGTGCTCGCACGTGGCAAGCAATTGGCGGGCACGACGAGCCTTGATGGTCAACTGGCATTGCGCCACAAGCTCTCGTGAGCTCAAAAACGAATTGGAAGCGGTCCGCATGAGGCGGCGAATGTCGGTGCGCGTGACCTTGGGCGGTCGTCCTATACGCTTTTTCGTGCTGTAAGCTGCGGTGTCTTTCAGGAAAAGAGTTATGGCACCCCTGGAGCGTCCGATGAGGCGCTCAATCTCTCGGAGGCCTTTGCCTACGGCTTTAAGGGTCAAAATTATACCTTGCTCTTCTTCGGAGCGCTTGGACCCGGCTGGCATGTTGCACTTTCGTTTGAAAGTGCATACAGGCGGGAATCGGTCAAATTCAAGGACGGGAGCATAAAAAACGCGTGGTTTTTGTTTAAAAACGCTTGGATGACTATAAAGAACGCTGTGGTTTTATACTTTTCGCCAGGTTAAATTTGCCTAATTTTGCGTTTTTGTGCTTGCTTGGTTGAGTGAGGGACAGCTTTAGGCGGTGAAATGAATGCAAATGCCATGGAATCGATGCTTGAATTGATTGCATAACTTGGCATGACCATGATTACAATATAATCTTCAAACCACAATAATTATAGGGTGGCTTTAAACTTATTGCCAGTACTGTACCTCTATAAAGTGGTGTGCCATTTGTTGACGTATATTTAACTTTGGTGTTGTACTGCATTGCTGCAAGTAACTAACGTAAACGGCCAATTCTTCCCCTCTTTCACTTTTCAATGTCAAGTATTTTAATTACTGTATACCCAATCAAATACCTACGCGGCACTGAATCAGCCGTGATTGGCTGAAGTACTATTCGGAGCAATACTCGCACAAATTATCTAGTGGAATTCAAACACATCTGCAATTTCACCCATGACGGGCTACACACATGAGCAGCTCGTCGAAGCAACCGAGCGCGCGTTGCAAGGAGAGCGACAAACAGATCTCAATCGCATCTACAATGTGCCATACCGTACGCTCAAGCTCTACATCAAGAAGATGAGAGATTCCGGCATCATCGTTAATTGCAATGACCGGTACGATGAAAATTGACAATGTTTAGTCCGATGGTACCTCGGCCGCAAGGTGGTCATAGTTTGAAGCTGGCGAAATGCTAGGGGATTATATGTGTTTACGTTAGGGGTGAAGGATTGATTAGCTTGGGGTCATTGGCAGAGCGAAATTTTTTGCTATTGGTCAATGGTTTCTCCTTAATATAATTACCTGTAAGATATTATCAAAGTAAGTGCGGTTAGGTGTATATTAGCTGTGGCAATTGTTTTGAGCTCATATTAAAAATATTGTCCAACCCTCTCGTCACCCTTCAAACCCATACTGAAGTCAAGTTTAAAGAGGGCAAACAACTGGTCCGGCATATTTCACAACTTTTGTGTTTGCTTCGGCA
>NW_009798281.1:452283-453720 GCF_000520075.1 Aphanomyces astaci
GAGTCCAATTTCGCTAAAGCCCAAGAGTCGCGGCGAAAGGACGTCGAGCGCATGTTTGGTATGCTCCAAGCGCGATGGCACACGCTCACGAACCCTTGCCGTCTCTGGAGCAAGAACGCCATGAAGGACGTTGTCGTGACATGTTGTATCCTACACAACATGATATTAGAATCAGAGATGAGCCAATGCGAGTCGTTGTCGCCACCCCCACCCGAGTGGATCGTTGAATCACCGGCGCCAATGTCCGCCGCCAACACAGCAGCACACGCCGACCGATTGGTCGGAGCTTTTGAAAGTATTGTTGATCCAAGCATTCACAAACGCCTGCAGGACGATTTAATGGAGCACCAGTGGCAAATACGTTTGCATAACTCGATGTGAATAGATCTAATTGGTATGTTTAAAATATTGTCACAAGTAAATCAGAATTTGAACCAAGTTTTGAATTGTACTTCGAAGTATTGTGCTTTTTACTCGTTTTGGCTAACACGACAAAACTGAGTCTTTGTTACAGTAACACCAGTTTTTTAGAACATTTGTACCGTGATTTACCTTGTAACGGAAGTGTAACGTCGAGAGTTTATGTGAATTACAAAGGCAACCCACCAGTGATTTACACAACTCCCACGCTTTTGCACATTCAGAATCTGCCAATTCGTTCTTACATCTGCTATTCATAGCACCAAGAGCACAATTCCCTGGTAATCCCGACCTTGAACTCTCAAATGACACATAGCAAAGACATGCGCTGGAGATCCATCGTTCTGCGCTGTGTCTATGGACTCGATATCAAAGATATCCACGCGGTATTGGGCATGTCAATTCGGTCAATCACGCGATGGAACCAACAGTTTCAGAGCATTGGCCACGTTGGAACGAAGGCTCAAGAAAAGCGCAGCTCCCGCTGGAGCTCAGACGTCATACAGTTTGTAAAACAGTACACAACCTTACACCCGTGCTTCTACATAGAAGAGCTCCAAGCTGAACTCAAGATTCATTTCCCTGTGCTTCAAAACACCAGCACTTCAACGATATGTCGAGCACTCCGGTTTGATCTCCATTTTACACGCAAGATCCTTGAAAAGCAAGCGCGAGAAAGCAGCGCGCACGAAGTCCAAATGTATCGTTCCCGCCTGGAACCGTTCTACAGCCATCCAAGCCAGTTGGTCTTTGTCAATGAAACTTCTAAAGACGGACGTGACGCTCTGCGCAAGTATGCGTGGTCGAGGCGGAATACACCCGCCGTTGTGTCGCTACCGTTTGCTCGAGGCCAGCGCGTGTCCATACTGGCTGCATTTGATAGGACTGGCTTCATCTCGTGGGACTATACAGCAGGGACTTTCGACCGCAACCGTTTCCACCAAGTGATGTCCGAACAGGTCATCCCATACATCAATCCGTGGCCCTTGCCCAGGTCGATTTTGATCCTGGATAATG
>NW_009798281.1:457734-458290 GCF_000520075.1 Aphanomyces astaci
TTATAACTATCACAAATATTATTAATAGTATTAGTATTGATTCTCTGTGAATAATATTTCGTACTACGTACATATCACATACAAATTAGATTACTGTAGTGTACTATGATGCTTATATACTTATGGCTTGTGGAATTGATATCCATCCACACTTGGCTATGAAAGTCGCTGAAATATATTAATCACTGTCGACATTATGATCACAATCTGAAATGTTATCCAATGGCGCAGTTGTTGGTATGGGAGCACGAAACGGAGCGTAGGGATCGTATCCAGGTAGTCCAAGCAAACTGCGTTAAGTCACTCACATTCACCCGCATGTGAACAATGTCGTCGTTGATCTGAAATCTCACTTCACGGTATTCTTGCATGGACGCCGCCGCCCGTTGTCGCCGCTCGCGTTGAATTTCCGCGTTCGAATCGTCGATATGCTCCAGTTGTCTAATAGTTGCGTTGGAGGGCAGGTTGACCACATCAGGCTCAGCAACTTGACGAGCCAAGGTCGAGCTCAAATACTCAAGGGTGGCAGGCCCAGGCTGACGTTCGCGGTCCACGG